>NC_073308.1:54934574-55234574 GCF_027595985.1 Sorex araneus | reverse complement strand
ACTTTCTAAAATATGCTTTCCTTCTCAGTGATATGTGATTTTACTAATAATGATTGAATTTTAGGTATACAAAATGGGCTAAAATTTTACTATCATTATAAAATTTCTGCCATGCAGGTGAGATACTCTCGATAGCTTGCCAGGCTCTCCGAGAGGGACACTCTCAGAGAGGGACGGAGGAATCGAACCCAGGTCAGCCGCATGCAAGGCAAATGCCCTACCTGCTGTACTATCACTACAGCCTAGTGCCTGCTTGAGCAAATCGATGAGTTAACAGGATGACAGTGATACAGTGATATAGTGATATGAAATAAAATTTAATTATGTCTCCATGGGTCCAATTTCATTTTTCCCGGTGCCTTTATTGTAACTCACTGTGGGCAATATAGTTCTAGTATACAGAGCAGACATTCTCAGAACCATGAGTTACCATACCAATTTGGAAATAATATCAGATCAAGAGAAGCAACTTTGAATCTCATTTCAATACACATTTTGCCAAAGAGAGAAATAGAATCTTTAAGATACAGTTGACTTCAATCTAGTGTCCTTTTAAATATTAGTGTGAATACTAAGCTACTGCCATTTAAAATGTGCATTGGATAGATAAGAAATGGACCACTTAACAAACCAGTTTTGAAATATGTGCATATTTATAGCAGAAAATATAATAATTTTATGTTCTAACTTTTATATGGCATTTGCCTTACATGCAGTCAGCAGTATTTCCTTGCTACTCTATGTGGTCCCCTGAGCACCACCAGGATTGACCCTTGAGCACAAAGCCAGAAGTTAAGTCCTGAGCAAACCAGTGTATGGTCCCCAAACCAAAAATATATTTTTTTTCAAAAAAGTCAATGTTCAGACATTCTTCTTAGTAGCAATTTTTCACTTCAATGCACCAGATGTCAAAATTATTTCATCCATGTTACCAACTTCATAATTTTAACAAGTGAGATTCTATGACAGACATAAATACAACTTCCCAGAAATTCAAGTTCCTCCCAAATTTTCTTATTTTTTTACTATTAAATTTATATTTTAATATATATATATAAGTATATGTTAAAACAATATATAGTGTGTAGCGGTCACCACCGGGTACCCTGGTGAGTGCACTGGGTAGGGCAGGGAAGGAGGGCAGCACATTCTCCATCACTGACCAGCAGCATCTCTGATGGGCTGCTGGGGTCGAGGGTCGCAGGCTGGAGCCCTCCCCCCCACCCCAGGTTGCAGGCCTGCTCAGGCTCTGCTCTAAGGTCACAGAGAAGCCGCCGGCTATCAAGCCGCCCCTGTGTCTCCTGGTTCCCGCCAGCCATAACAGGCACAGAGATATGCAGGTAAAGGTGGTCAGGTTTTAGTTCCAGCACTGGAACAAGAAATCATTCAGAAGAGATGAAAGATCTGTGTGCAAATAAGGAGTCTCCTCCTAGCTCTCCCCTCAGTGAGGCTTTATCCCCTGGAACCCAGTGTGACCCAGCAACATACCACCTCCCCAATGGGTACTCAGGAACCCAGGTAATGCAGAACTTTGTGATCTTGGACTCTGGGTTCAAAGGGACCCGGGAGCAGAGCTCCTCTGCCTTCTTCCCCCAGTCTCCGGTGACCCAGGAGTCACACCCATAAGCCACCTCCTGCAGGTCCCAGATAATCTCCTCTTCAGCCACCCTCCAGAATCCACAGCTGCTTCTCCCAGAAGGGAGCATAAAATGAGGCCCCCATAACCATGCCACTGAACTCGGCAACGGGGGTGCCCTAGAGGGGGGTGGATGAGAGCCCTCCCCCTGCCCAAGAACCCAGCCTCGCAGCCGATCTTTAATATCCAACTGTCTCCAGGCTCCAGGCCACTTTCCACACACTCAGCTCAGCCCGGACCTCACGCAGGAGTGAACATATTACTGGACCGAGGGGCCACTTTGCAGCCATGTGACACATCATCATAAGGGAAATATATATAAATATGTATATATATATAGATATATATGTGCCTCTAGGAGAGCCTGATAAGCTACCGAGAATTTACTGCCTACATGAAAGAGCCTGGCAAGCTCCCCATGGGGTATTCTATATGTCAAACATAGGAACAATAAAAGGTCTCATTCCCCTGACCCTGAAAAGAGCTTCCAATCATTGGGAAAAACGAATAAGGAGACGCTGCTAAAATCTCAGGCTGGGATGAATGGAGACATTACTGGCGCCTGCTCTAGTAAATTGATGAACAGGATGACAGTGAGACAGTGATACAGTGATATTAAAACAAACTAAACAAGTAACTGGCAATACACGTTTTTGTCGCTATTTTCTATTGTGACTCAAGTTTTGGGGTTTGCAAACTGCTAATTTGACCTATTTTGACACTGTAACTGATATTTTATTAGGATTCTAGAATCAAGCATTTTGATTTGCCTTTTTTTCTGAAAACATCAGATTTCTATCTGAATATTTATAAGCTTCAACTGAAAAATAAAGTTTTAGTTAATTCATTAGGTCCTAATCAATGATGGTTATTTCTAGAGACAAATTCAAGGATTTTGAAAGTGAATTCTATGATCCACCCATCATGAACACTATCTAATACAGAAGCAGATCAAAGGAGAGGATATGTGAAAGAGATCAAACAGACAGCAGAGGGAGGGAAGGAGGAACAAAGGGTATAATCAAGCTATTTCTCCCTTGAGGGAGAAGATATCAGAGAACTGATACTTCTTTTCTCCCTCAATGTGAATTCCTGAAATTCAACCCTTTCCCCCTAAACACTTAACCCCACCATCCATATAAGTTCAGTTCTAGGGGTCAATTATCAAGTTATATTGCTTCTGATCATTTGTTATTCTCTTACTATATTTCTTTATATCCCCACATATAGTCTTTACTCAAATAATGGAATTCATGGGTTTGGGCAACATTTAAAATTTTCATTTCTGGGATTTAAAAGCAATTAGAATTATAGTTGAATAGAGTATAAATCTCAGATCAGCTCTAAACATTTTAACTTTCTGTTTTTAAACAAAGGTAAATTAGAAACTAAAAAAAAAAAATTAAAAGCAAAAAAAAAAAACCCACCAAACTTTAAGCATCACTGTATCACTGTCATCCCATTGCTCGTCAATTTGCTTGAGCGGGCACCAGTAATGTCTCCATTGTGAGACTTGTTGTTACTGTTTTTGGCATATTGAATACACCATGGGGAGCTTGTCAGGCTCTGCCATGTGGGCAAGATACTCTCTGTAGCTTGCCGGGTTCTCCGAGAGGGGAAAAGGAATCGAACCTGGGTCAGCCGCGTGCAAGCCCTACCCGCTGTGCATAGAAAACAAAATACATATAATGATCATAAGATACACATCTACTCTTGCCATGTAGAATTCTTGATTAGCTGCATAATAATGCAAGTTTCGGTATATTTTCCAAATATTTTGTCTAAATAATCTTGGAATGAGGGAAAGAGCTTAATAATTTGAAAGTAATGTTTTGCATTTACCTATGTTAGTGCATAAATATCTGAAACCTTCTGCATACTAGAATCTGCCATATAAGCACAGCTTACGAATAAAACAAAATAAGATATTCATCATATTACACAAATATTAATGTATAATTTTGTCTGAATATTCACTCCCAAATTGCAAAAGATTAAATCATACTGCTAATGCATCTTACTGCCTAAGTTGCAAAAAAATGTCAAAGACAAATAAATAAATCAAGTGAAAATATTTTTACTATTACATCTTTTTCATGTATTGTTTTTTGACTCACACAAGATAGTGTTCAGCACTGCCGGTGACTATGTCCTGGAAAGCCACTCCTGATAATCACAAAATGTGCACTCCAGCCTAATGAGCTATCACTCTGGGCCTGATAGGAACACTGATATAAAAAAAAAAGCATAAAACCACACGGAACATGTTGTTATAGTATAATATGATCTATATCACCACTCTTAAATTTACTATCATATTTTGTTTGCTATTTTACCCGTTTTTGTCCTCTTTCCCCATTTTCTAACTTCTTTTGGTCGCACATATCATTCATTTTTTCCCTACACTATTAATTTATTGGGTAAGTTCTGTGTTTTATGTTTCAATGGTTATGCTTTGTACATCTAAATTTAGCTTTGGGGGCTGGAGCGATAGCATGGAGGGTAGGGCATTTGCCTTACACGCAGCCGACCCAGGTTCGATTCCCAGCATCCCATATGGACCCCTGAGCATCACCAGAACTAATTCCTGAGTGCAGAGCCAGGAGTAACCTCTGTGCATCGCCAGGTGTGACCCAAAAAGCTAAAAAAAAATTAGCTTCAATTCATGATTATGCAAAATGTATGACTTCCATAAAAAATTCTATCAATATTACTTTTTTGAGATTTAATATGTTTTATGTTATTTATAAATCTTATGTCATATTATAATATTTGTGCATATTCTTAGTTATATTTTTTTATTTATTTGTGGTTCATGGGCCACATCATCTGTGCTCAGGACTTGCTCCTCATTCTGTGCTCAGGCATCACTTCTGGCAGTGCTCAGGGGACCATATGAGGTAATTGAGATTGAAGAAGCATTAATAAGATGCAAGGACAAGGCAAGCATCTTAGCCACTGTACTATATGTCTCAGGCTTAAATAGTTACTTATTTTCAAAGAATTTTTTTTCTCTCTGGGTCAGGCACGGGGATGCACAGGGGTCACTCCTGGCTCTGCACTCAGGAATTACCCCTAGCGATGCTCAGGGGACCATATGGGATGCTGGGAATCGAACCCGGGTTGGCCGAGTGTAAGGCAAATACCCTAACCACTGTGCTATTACTCCAGCGCCTCAAGGAATTTTTTTAATAGAAAAAAATTTTCCTTTTATGGATACAAAATATCCAAAATAATGGTTTTTAAAATATCCATAAAGCAAAAGTTTAAAATATAATATTTCAAGTAAATTTAAGCCCTATAATGTGGTCCATTAAGATATGATAGTACTAGTATATTTTTAACAATATAAAGCCATGAAAACGTGTATTTCACCATGGGAATCAAGAAGAAAAAGCACTTTCTGTATTTAAAAGACTGGAAAAGCAACAGCAATTTCTACAAAAATAGATATTTTACGCGTAAGTGGGTTTTGAGGTCTTCTAGTCTTGTCGCTATTTTCAGACAGTCTATTTCCAAATTTTGAACTAAATCTAAAGATAGCTTATCTATTACTTGAGAATCATTTTATATTGCACTTGCATTCCAAATACTGCAATTTTGTAGTTTTGACTTCATAAATATTATTTTATAATTATATTTGATCATAGGGCTCTTTAAATAAACCTTTGAACATGTATTCTCATGTACTAGTAATAACACATAAAGTTACTCCAAGTTTATTTATTTATTTATTTATTTTTCGCATCACACCCGATGATGCACAGGGGTTACTCCTGGCTCTGCACTCAGGAATTACCCCTGGTGGTGCTCAGGGGATCATATAGGATGCTGTGAATCAAACCTGCGTTGGCCACGTGTGAGGCAAACGCTCTACCCGCTGTGCTATTGCTCCAGCCCCACTCCAAGTTTAAAATTAACTATCAATCACTGTATTACTGTCATACTGTTGTTAATTGATTTACTTGAGCGGGCACCAGTAACATCTCTATTTGTCCCAGCACTGAGATTTTAGCAACCTCTCCTTACTCGTTTTTCCCAACGATTGGAGGCTCTTTTCAGGGTCAGGGGAAAGAGACCTGTTATTGTTACTGTTTTTGGCATATAGAATACCCCATGGGGAACTTGTCAGGCTCTGCCATGCTGGGGGTAGCTTGCTGGGCTCTCTGAGAAATATACATATATTTATAAATATATAATATGTAATTATATATATATATATATTTCCCTCTATGATGTTTTATAGAAAATATGTTGGGAGTATCTTACGATATCCAGGAATATGTTCACTCATCCGTGAGGCTCAGCCCGAGTGTGTGGAAAGCAGCCTGGAGCATGGCAGCAGTTGGGTAGTGGAGGTTGGTTGCCTGGTCTGGGTCCCTTGGGACGGGGAGGGCTCTCATCTGCCCCTCTCTGGGATGCCCCAAGTGAAAACAGTCTCTGGGGCGGAGTCCGGTGGCATGGTTATGGGGGCCTCAATTTATGCTCGCTTCCAGGAAAAACTGCTGTGAGTTCTGGAGGGTGGCTGATGAGGAGGTTATATGACCCTGGCAGGAGGTGGCTTATGGGTGTGATCCCTGGGTGGCCGGAGACTGGGGGAAGCAGGCAGAGGATCTCTGCTCCCGTGGGCCGTTGAGCCCAGAGTCCAAGATCACAAAGTTCCGCATTACCTGGGTTCCATGGGACTTTGCTCATACGTGAGGCCAGCCCAGGCATGTGGAAAGTGGCCTGGAGTGTGGAGGTGGTTGGGTAGTAGGGTTCGACTGCTAGGGCTGCGTCCCTTGGGGCGCGGAGGGCTCTCACTCACCCCCCTCTAGTATATTAAGAACATACCTTTCTATAAATCTTTACAAAATGGAAGGCGGTAGCAAAATTTAAAGATTAGTTTCGAGTTTTAACACATAAATGTATGAGGAACATTAAATATTAAAGCTTCAATTTTCTTGAGACATTTTGACCCCAAATCATATTTCATGTCATTATAACTATTTGAAATATCACTGGAAAATTTTATTAAAAATTATTTGGTGGGGGAAGGGTTAAGGCCACCTCTGTCGGTTCAGGGCTTACTCCTGACTCTGTGCTCAGGAATCACTCCTGGGGGTGCTTGGGAAACTACATGTAACCCAACAGGTGTTGGCCCATGCAAGGCAAGAAACTTATATTTCTGATTTATAAAATATAAGCTACATTTTCAGATAATTTTCTAATAAATACATATATACACATGCATACATAAACACATGTATCCATCTGTGTTTGTGGTAAACTATGCAAAATAAGTGTATTCCTAACTTTAATATTGAATATGGAAAGCATGGGCCATTTTGATGCAAATCCATAGGCACAAATAAAAGAATTTCTAAATTCTGAAAATAGCTTCATATTTTTAATTTCTTAGTATGTTCAAACTTATGAATAGCAATGCCACAGGATAAAAATAGATAAAAATGTTTTCTACTTTTATTATTTCCTATGGATTTAAAATACTTTAAATATTTCTTATGAAAACATCGACACAGAGAGTTTTGTCATTTAAAATAGGCAGTTTGAAAATAAATTAAATTTAAGGTCTATGGTTCTACTAGCTATCATATCTGTGAATATCCTTTTATTTTGCATGATGAAATATTACTAAAATTTAAATCTAATCTTTTATACATGATCCATTCTTCAGTATGGTAATATGCATAAGCAGCTTTGTCTATACCTTTACCACCCTCTCTCTAATTAGTTGCAAAATTGAGAGTAGGTGGAACTATTTTGATGACTACTCAAATTCAGACAAAAACTTGATTAGCAAGCAATACTAAAAAGTAGCGTATGCTTGAACTTGCAAAATCAGAAATTTCAGTGACTGAACCTAATTGGGAATTTTAAATGCATATAGAACATTTCAATATTTTACATAAATTTTACATCATTTACAGAAGAAAATTTTACATAAAAATTTAACTATACTTTTATAAATTCAACCAGTACTTTTTCTTTTTTAACCATGACCCAATTGCAAGTTAGGGCAATTAAGGTCTGACATCTTAACAACCTAATTCTGTAGCTAAATAAAACCCTGCAGGCCAGTTTTGCTTAACTAATCTAGGTTACTTAATGGAAACAAACAAACGAAAATAACAACTTCCAATGTTTGTAGGATAATATAGACACATAATATTATTTGGTTTAATTAATAACATTAAACACTTCACAAGTTTAAAAATACCTTTCATCAATTAGAATTTTTTAAGGTACATTACCAAAGGTTAAGATTTCCATTTAGGGATATTTTATATTTTATTTCCAAATACTCTAATGGGCTGAAAATGAAAACATGTTATTCTATTTCTGGTTTCTATATTAAAATGCTTCAATGTCATCAGCTGGGACCTTTTAAAACTATTTCTATCTGAGCACCAGCTCTCAGGAATTCTGGTAATTAAAATGATGGGTCCAGCCCTGGAGCTCTTTATAAAGCTCCCTGGAACTTCTAGTCTTTAGGATCTCTGGGTTAGTCACAATGACTGGTACCCTCTAAAAAGAAGATGGCATGATTTCAAGATACATAAATGAGTTGATGACTCTAATTATTAAATCATGAGAAATGTACTGAACACCTGAAATAGAAAGTTATTAGGGTAGGTTCAGAGGACACAAGTGTGAAAAATAAAATATAAGTTCTGACTTTAAGAAGTTTAAAATCCAGAACACAGTTTAGGAAATAGATGAATTTAATATTCTAAAATAGTGTTAAGAGAGTACTAAAGGGAACTAATGATTGAGACAGGTAAAAAAACTGAGAAGATTTTTTTCTCTCTTTTGTTATTACTGAGATTTTGAATGCCTTATATATATACATATATATATATTTAAGCTAGTCATTTTTCTGGTGTATTATTTCAAATATTTTGCAGATTCTGCTCTAATATCAAGGTCTTTAACCAACTCTGAATTAAATTTTGCTTATGCTGTGATATAGGAATACAATTTTTTTTTTATCTTTTTTCTGTTTTTTGGTGGGAATTTTGTTTTGTTTTGTTTTTTCTTTTACATATGGCTAGATGATATTCTCAGTACTATTTAAAAAAAATTGGACAATTTTTTTATTGAATCACCATGAGATGCAGTTACAAAGCTTTCATATTTGAGTTTCACTCATTCAGTGATTGAACAACCATCCCTCTACCAGTGCACATTTTCTGCCACCAATGTCCTCAGTTTCCCCTGCCCATCCCACCCCTCCCTCTGCTTCTATGGCAGACAACATCCCCCACACTGTCTCTCAACTTTTGGGCATTATGGTTTGCAATACAGATAATTCAGTACCATTTTTTGAAGAAACTTTCCTGTTCCATTTCATAAAATTTTTTTTGGTCATAGATTAAATTTCTGTAAATCTAAAAGGGTTTATCTCTAGGATCTAAATCTAAACGGGTTTATCTCTAGGATATAAATTCTATTACAATGTCTGAGAACCTTTTTTCACTCCTGCATCACATAGTTTATATTACGATGGCTTTATAATGTAATGTAAAGTCAGGAATAAAATATCACCCATTGCTTTACTCAAATTAGTTTGGATGTTCATGAAATTTTATGACTTTTACAAACCTGAGTAGGTTTTTTTCTGTTTTTGAAGATGTGATCAGAATTTTAATGGGAATTATACCAAATGTGTATAATGATCTAGGTATGATTGCCATTTTGATTATGTTAACTAAACCTGTACATGTTTTAATTTTACCTCATGTCCTTTGTTTTAATTTTACCTCATGTCCTTTTCTATTTCTTTCAAATAATTAAAACCTTTAATATATAAACCTTTCACATCTTTTTAAAGTTGATTTCTACTTATTTGATGTTTTAGAAAACTTCTTGATATAGAATAGCCTTTTTGATCTCTTTCCTTTCCAGATCATTATTTGCTTACAGAAATGTAACTGAATTTTGTATATTTGCTTAAAAAACTAATAACTCCTTAAAAAATGGGTGAAGTGTTGGAAAGAAACTCCAAAAAAAGGACATACGCATAGCCAATAGGCCTATAAAAATAAGTTGATCGTCACTTATTATTATGGGGATAGACATCAAAACAATATGGAGATAAAATAGCATTCTAACGACCGGCATGACTAGAAAAATTAGATTTAGTACAATTGCTGTTAAGTAAAAACCCAAACACACTGCAGGTAGAGAATGTTGTCTAGTTCAGCTTCTCTGGTAAACAGTATGGAGAGTTCTCAACAAGAGTAAGAATAGAGGTTCCATATAACACAGCAATCCCACTATTTGCTATCAACATCCAAGCATCATGACCATTCATTTGAAAAGATTATAGTGCTGAATTGCCAGGATATGGAAACAATCCAAATGTCAACCCAAATGTTTAAAAAAAATTGTGATATATACACATACAGTGGAGTACTAGGTAGTCTTAAGAAAAGAGAAAAAAAAAAAAAGAAAAAAATGCAGTTTCCTGCAACTTGAATGGAACTTCAGGGTAAAGTGTTAAGAGAATTAAGTTGAGGAGAAGCACATATCACAGACAATTTGATTTATCTGTGCTATGCAGGGTTATGAGACAAGGGAGTGGAAGTAACAAATGATGGCAAATTTTGGCCCTGGATTACAGAACTGAGAATGCCTTAAATGGAGTAATGTGAAAATAAAGAAGCAGATGAAATAATGTATGGACATTGGTAAAGGGTTTTGGACACTTTAGAAGTAGCAAGACAGGAATAAAGTGTACATTAAAATGAAAGATTCAGCACTACTTTAGATATATATACTAACATATGATTTATTATTTTTTAAAAGTTTGTTAAGGAGGCAGAGTAGAGTAAGAGGAGGGTCTTGAGACATTGTTGAGAAATGTTGACAGTGATGGCGAATTTGGAGTTAGAACAACGTATACCTAATGTACCTGAATGCACAGTACAATACTGCAGATAATACAGTGAATCAGATTGTAAATAATCACTGTTTTATTGAGCACATAGTAAATTAGCAATATGGATATAATGTCTTTTTTTTTTTTTTGAGTCTCTTGCCCACACGCCTGGCTGTCTTCCCCGGGGCTCCTCGGAGGGGATGGACTCCAGCTTCCCTCCCCACACCGAGCAGAGCTCCCGGCGGCCGAAGACCACTGGAACCTAGCTACAGTCATGCTGGAGGCCCTTCTCCACGCGTTGGGACAGGCCTCATTCATGAAGGTACCGGCAGAGGAACCCAGGTGTGTGTAATCCCATCAACAGCCAACATCCAGAGAGACTTAAAAGCAAGCTCTCAGAAGTGTGCGGCCGATATCTTTAGCCTGCTTCTCCCTTTGGGAGAAATTGGCAATCTTCTGAGAGTTTCCTGCCCACATGGGACAGCCTTGCAAGCTTCCCATGGTGTATTCATATGCTAAATACAGTAACAAGCTGGATCTCATTCCCCTGACCCTGAAGAGCCCCCAGTGCAACATCGTTCGGAGGGCCAAGTCCAGATGGACTCCTAAGATCTCAGGGAAAGGACGAAATGAGATGTTACTGGGCTCGCCTGAGAAATCGGTGATTAACGGGCTATCGTGATAGTGATCGTTTTTTTTTTTTGGTACCTTAAAATATTTTACTTAGATTAACAGAATAAGGTAATGCATTGGTCTAAGGAAGATGCGTAAATCACCCTTGGCCCAAAAGCATAGGGAGAAAAAAAGGAAAGGAAAAGGGAAGGAAAAGATAGATGAAAAGTAAGGGCAGGGAGGTTGGTGAGCAGAGATTCCAAAGACTAGAACGTCTAGGGATTGGAGGAATAGCACAGCAGGTAGGGTGTTTGTCTTGCACGCAGCTGACCCAGGTTCGATTCTTTCTTCCTTCTTGGAGAACCTGGCAAGTTGCCTGGCGAGTATCCCGCCCGCATGGAAGAGCCTGGTAAGCTACCCGTGGCCTATTCCATATGCCAAAAACAGTAACAAGTCTCACAATGGAGACATTACTGGTGCCCGCTCAAGCAAATTGATGAACAATGGGACTAATGTGCTACAGTGCTACAGAACTTCTGGGAGCTTTATAAAAAGCTCAGGCTGGACCCACAATTTAAAGCACCAGAATTCCTGAGAGCAGGTGCTCAGATAGAAATAGTTTTAAAAGCTCCCAACTGATTACACTGAAGCATTTTAATATAGAAGCCAGGAATAGAATAACATGTTTTCATTTTCAGCCCATTAGAGTATTTGGGACATTACTATTATTATCACTATTACTATAATTAAAACTTTAAAAAGGATGTAAAAGTTTATATGTTAAAAGTTTAAATCATTTGAATGAAATAGCAAAAGACACTAGGAAAAGGTAAGACATGTACACGATGAGTTAACATAATCAAAATGACCATCACTCCCAAATAATTATACATATTCAGTACGATTCCCATTGTATTTCCAGTATAATCATCATTGCCAAATAAAAAGCAAGAAAGAAGGAAGAGTCAAAAGTAGAACAGGAGAGAAAAAGACATCAAGGAAGGAGCGATATGTAAGACTGAGAGTAATCAAGGTCATGACCGGTCATTCTATATGAGTTGCAGTATGTTCACGAGAGTCTAAGCTTGATAGACACAGGAGTTAACATTTTTTGTCAGGAAGCAATGGAACGCCAATAAGTATTTTTTAAAAATTATCAAAGCACAATGATTTACAAAGTTTTTCATAATTGAATTTTAAAAATACAATATTCCAGCACTGATCCACTACCAGTGTCAACTTCTCTCCACCAGTGTTCTGAGATTCTCTCTCACCAACCCCCCCCCCCACACACACCTCCCCACAACCTGCCATCTTGACAGCCTGCCCTTTTAAGTTGGGTTGCTGACTCTGTGCTTTGTATATTTAGCTCTGTCATTCCTTATGATCACTGATGTACCTGAATGCCCTGAGTCTTGGGTCCTCTCCCCCCACACCCTGCTGCCCGCCCTCCCCCTCCCCCCTGTTCCTTGCATCTCATCTATCCTCTCCTTCTCTATTCCTTTCCTTTCCTTGTCCCTATTCTCTTGGGCCAAGGGTGATCTAGGCACCCCCACCCCCCAGCCTTGGACTATTGCATTACCTTATTCAGTTTATCTAAATAAAATATTTATTTTATTTTATTTTTTATTTTTTTGCTTTTTTGCTTTTTGGGTGACATCTGGCTATGCACAGGGGTTACTCCTGGCTCTGCAATCAGGAACTAGTCCTGGCAGTGCTCAGGGGACCATATGGGATGCTGAGGATCCAACCCGGGTCGGCCGCGTGCAAGGCAAATGCCCTACCCGCTGTGCTATCGTTTCAGCCTCAATAAATAAAATATTTTTAAAGCATTAAAAATTTCAAGAAAGAAATTGTTATTCATTCTACTAATCTGCTATGCTGTCATAATAAAGCAGGGATTATTTACACAAATTTAATAGCAAGGATAGCTTGCACTTAACAAGTGCAAATATTTTTCAAAATAATTCTCATGATTGATTTTAGAATATTTTATTTGAGACGAATCAGAAACTTCAAATAATTATGTAAAAGGCAACTTCTATTTTCACTAAAAATTCTCTAAGCAAAGGCAAAGCCAGGATTTCCGCTAAGGAAATCTAGCTCCAGTGTCTATACTGGATTATGATTCAGATCGTAAGTCTTGCTTAGAATTTTTCACTGTGTAGTACTTTTAACAAAGCACTTCATTATTTTACTTATTGGCATACATATATTAGTTCTCTAATATACAATATTAACAATAATTTGCATACTGTAAATAGGAAATGGGATTTTAGTTTTGATATTGTAGCACTGTAGCACTGTTGCACTGTTGTCCCGTTTATTCATCAAATTGCTCGAATGGGTACCAGTAACGTCTCCATTGTGAAACTTGTTACTGTTTTTGGCATTTTGAATACACCACGGGTAGCTTGCCAGGCTCTGCTGTATGGGTGGGATAGTCTTGGTAGCTTGCCGGGCTCTCCGAGAAGGACAGAGGAATCAAACCCAGGTTGATCGAGTGCAAGGCAAACGCCCTACCCGCTGGGCTATCTTTCCAGTCTTTATTTCAAATTTAGTGGCTGTCAAAAGTCTTTTCTCACTACAGTAAACAGAGGAAGTCAGGGCTTCTGCCCTCGTGAAAACTCAAGAATCTGGGAGACAACTTAAGATGCTCTATTCTCTTCCTCCTACATTCAATTAAATAGTTAACCAAGTAAAATACAGGGTGGAGAAAGAGGGCTAGAGAGGCAGAAAGTTCACAAGAGAAGCAGAGAGCTTGTAGAGGTGTGGATAACTGTAAGTGAGATTTTCTGAGTGCCTCCAGCTCCCATGACACAGAGGGAAGCTGCAATTGGCAGCACAGTAAGAGCAAAACAGAGAGCAGAGTGGCACTGGTGATCAGAGTTCCATGACCAATTACTGAGAAACAGATGGGAGTCGGCAATGGTGGAATTTAGATGGTGGGCAGCGAAGCCCTTGACCTCTAATGAATAGATTTCTTACAAGTTTCAGAACTGAAACAATAATAGAAAATAAATCACTTGGCCCCACCCCTCATATCAATAGATTTTAAGAAAAAAAGTTGTCAGGATTAAGCACCCATTAATGACAAAATACCCCAATAAATTAGGAACAGATGACGCAAGATGAAATTTTAACTATAATGAAGGTCAAATATTAGAAACCCGTAGCTATGGTTGTATTCACTATTGAAAAACTGAAAGCTTTGTCTCCTTTTTTTTCGGCGAAGCAAAACAGTTTTCTTTAAAGAAATTAACTAAGATAAATGTGATAGGAGAAACAAAGACTGAAATCTTTTTCTTTAGTGACAGGAATAAGACTGAAACTGACAGTTTTCATCAGTTCTAATTGATGTAGTATTTGTGGTTTATCCAAAGTAATTAAATAACTAGATAACAGAAATAAAATGAAAATAAGTGAATTTAAGTGAATTAAGAAAATAAGTGAAATTATCATATTTGTAGATAAGATGATATATGTAGAAATCTCTAAAGATTATAAAATTCATTAAAAACAATTACTTAATATAAAACAAAATGACTGGTTACAAAAACAGTATACAAATACATGTTCCATTGTGGAATGGAAATAAGAAATGATAAGAAATTTAAGAGAATAATTCTAGGGGCCAAAGTGATAGTACAGTGGGTATACTCTTGTCTTGAACTTCAAGGACCTAGGTTTGATTCTCTCAAACCCCATATGTTACACAGAGCACTGCCAGGAGTAATTTCTGAGTGCAGGAGCAAACCTTGAGCACCACGGGGCATAGTCCCAAACAAATAACAATATAAATATAAAATAATAATAAGAATAAGAATTCCAGTTATAACTGAATCAAAAAGATCTAAATACTAGAAATAAACATAAAAATAGAGCTGAGAGACCAGTGTGATGAGAATTTCAAGACACTGTTAAAAGACTTTAAACAAAAATGAAGACATTCCACATACTTGAATGGAGTTAAAATATCAAAATTCCCACTTTACCAACACCAGTATAGATTTTAATGAAATCTCAACAAAAATACGATTTTTTAAAATGAAATAAAATACCGATTCATAGGTAGCAATAAAAATCTTAGGATAGCTATGAAAAAATCTTTAAAAAGGAAAGGAAAATAGTCATGTATCTAAATTCAAACTAAGTACAAACAAACAAAGCACAAGTAATAAAATTATCACAATTTTATACAAAATTATGTATGCAGATTAATGAGAGAATTAAAAGCCAAGAATAAATATGTGTTTTATAATATTCTGTTTTGGTAAAAATTTCAGACCAGATATTGAATAAAAGATCATATTTTCAATAAATGGCATCAGAAAAAATGGACAATCTCATATAAAAAGATGATAGTGAATTGGACTATTCTCAAAACAATACACAAAACTTAATGCAAAATTGATTAAAAATCATGCAATTGAAAACTACAAATATCTATAGAAGAATACCTTAGGCAAATTGTTCTTTAACATAAGTTTTATAGACATTTTGAGACAATATTAATAGCAGTAGAATTTAGAGCAAAAGTGAACAAATGGAAATGATTTTACTAAAAGTCTTTGTTCAGCAAGGAAAACTAAAAATGTAATGAAAATAGCACTGAATCAGAGAATATAATTTTTATCATATACTTGGTAAGATGTTAATATTCCTATTATTTTAAAAAACTGTATAATCAAACAGAAACAATACATATAAAAGGGAGAAGAAACTTTGAACAAGCACTTCACCAAAGAAACAGAGATGGTTGACAAACATTAGGAACAACATGCTTGCCATAATCAGAGAAATGCAAATTTTATTTATTTTTTAATTTTGCTTTTTGGGTCACACTTGGATATACTCAGGGGTTACTCCTGGTTCGGCGCTCAGGAATTACTCCTGGCGGTGCTTGGGGGACCATATGGGATGCTGGGATTGAACCTGGGTCGGCCACGTGCAAGGCAAATGCCCTCCCCGCTGTGCTATCACTCCAGCCCCAGAGAAATGCAAATTTAAATCACAGGGAAAGCTCTGAGATAAAGTACAGGTCCGAAGGTGCTTCTCATGCATTCCACCAACCAACCAACCAACCAACCCAATTCAATCCCTCACAATTTGGTCCCTGAGCACTTCCAGGAGTGATCTCTGAGCACAAAGCCAGGAGTAATACCTGAGCACAACGGAGTGTGGTCTCTCAAATCAAAAACAAAGCAAACCAGACCAACCAAAGGCTACAATGAGGTTTCACCTGGCACCTATGAGAATAGCTCGCATCAAAAAGAGTATCATATACAAATTAAAACAATAAATGTTGGAGGGGTTATGGAATAAGAGGTGCTTTGTTGCACCA
This sequence comes from Sorex araneus, assembly GCF_027595985.1. NCBI lineage: Eukaryota > Metazoa > Chordata > Mammalia > Eulipotyphla > Soricidae > Sorex > Sorex araneus. The sequence goes on along the minus strand of NC_073308.1, from coordinate 55,218,098 downwards.
TTGATAAAATGTGAATGAGTACAACCATTTGAGATAATAATGTGGAACTTCCTTCAGAAGTGAAATCTAGGGAAGAACATGGCCTGATGACCTGAGTTGTAGGGTATATGGCTTGGATATGAGGAACCAACCTCAGACTCTGACACTACATCTACACGTCCTCCATTTCTAACACCTAACAGTCACAACACATTCTGGAGATCCCCCAAACATTACCCACTTGCAAGGGGAGCTCCTTTGCCTGCTTTGGGTCCCATAAATTCCAGGGGCAAACGTTTGTGATTAAAGTTCTATTTTCTTTCTCCATTATTTTATTTTGGGACCGCAGTTAGTTAAGCTCAAGAATAATTTCTAGCCCTAAACTCAGAGATCACTCCTGGCATGCTCTCGGGACAAAATGTTCTTCTAGGGATAAACCCCACTGGGGATAATCTTACTAGTGCCAGGAGTCTTATGTGCTGCCCACAGGTATATTTATTATAAAATGTATCTGAATTGGTATAAAAACTTTAATTAAATCCACATGTAAGGGCTGTAGCACTGCACTGTAGCACTGTCGTCCCATTGTTCAAAGATTTGCTCAAGCGGGCACCAGTAATGTCTCCATTGTGAAACTTGTTACTGTTTTTGGCATATGGAATATGCCACGGGTATCTTGCCAGGCTCTGCCTTCGGGGCAGGATACTCTCGGTAGCTTGCCTGGCTCTCCAAGAGGTACAGAGGAATCGAATCCAGGTCGGCTGCGTGCAAGGCAAACACCCTACCCGCTGTGCTATCGCTCAGCCCGGCAGGATACAGTGGGCTGTATTTGAGTCCCTGAGGAAGTCGATGCAGTGAATATGAAGAAAGAAGAGAATGTGCTGACATCCTAGGGATAAGAACAGGGGAAGAACAGGAGAAGTGCAAGTCTCTCCTTCCGAACCAAGAACACAGAGTCATTTTCTTGCCAAAGAAGAAATAGCAGTTGTGAGTTTTTGACTTAATCATCCACTTTTATACAATGCATATAACTCTGCCTTAAGCTTGAATTGATAACATGAAATCTGTGACAGGATCTGCTTCCGTACTGTACAAAATGGTTACGTATTGTACTTGTCAAAGGAGTGCTTAATGTACTATTTATTTATAGGCCATTCGTGCGTATTACTTCCACTTACTTAGTATATGCAAAGGCTGCCGCCATCCATCCTCCTGCTGAACAAAACACAGACAGTGATGATGAATTTTCTCCAGATGTAGTTTTTAAATGTCCAGAAACAGGGGGACAAATCCAGAAGGACAGAAAAGGCTTCAGTGGTGTATGTAAGGCAAAAGACACAATTCAGCATCTGACGATAGACCTGGGCATTCACCAAATGGTGTTCCAATGTGACATACTTTCATACTGGCTAATGGAGTCCATAACCAGAAGCGCTTTGAATGCCATTGTTATATCACACAACAGTCAGCAATATCAAAGTTAACCCAGAGCAAAAGGACAGTCAATAAAGTCCACTGAAATGTAGTTTAAACAACAACCCTGGGTATACAGCAGAGGCAGAAGCTTCTGTGGAATGACTAGGGAAGAACTGACGTAATAGCTGCCAGATGAGAGACGTAGAGGAAGGGCCACTGAGTGGATCTGCCAGGGCATGAAAATAAAACACTTCTTTTGAAATGCTGTTGTCTCAAGGTTCGGCACTCATGAGGAAACAGCAGTAAAGTAACAAATTCAACCTAAATATTTTCTTCTGTAGTTTAACTTAATGTGTTTTTAATGGTGTCTAGAATGGATGGTCCCAGTAAATGATATTATAAAAATAAATATTGATTGGGGAAAAATAACTTGGTTACATGAATAAAGTGAATACATTCCAATGTCAATAAACGTAACCCCCCATAAATTTTGTTCTGTTTTTGAATAGATTCTGACCCACAACAGGTCACTGTCATGTCACTGTCACTCCGTTGCTCATCGATTTGCTCAAGCGGGCACCAGCAACGTCTCCATTGTGAAACTTGTTACTGTTTTTGGAATAGTGAATATGCCATGGGTAGCTTTCCAGGCTCTGCCATGCGGGTGGGATACTCTCGGTAGCTTGCCGGGTTCTCTGAGAGGGGTGGAGGAATCGAACCCGGGTCGGCCGTGTGCAAGGCAAACACCCTTCCTGCTGACCCACAACACATATTCAATATTAATAAGCAGAGTAAATGATTTTGCTGAGTTCTTCCACTATGCACAAATCAGGCCATTCATTCATCTGATAATGAATGTGGAGCATCCAAGGAAGAAGAAAGCAAGGAAGATCAGTTTGTGAATTATTCTAACATTTCACTCTGGTTATGAATGGGTTCATGGATGATATTGGCACATGATTATCGTGTGTGACATTTATATCTTTGAAAGTTACCAAGGTAATATCCACACCATCCATTATTATCTGTGGTCATATTGATTTCAAATTGTAATTAATTGTATTTCCTAATTTTATCCCATATTGTTTTACAGAAGATAATGATTTAAATTCATTTTAATGATGTTAAATGACCTATCTGATATACACAAAATGCTTGTAAACTATATATAAATTTATCTGTTCAAACTTGAATATGTAAAAAGCACTCAATGAATTTTAGCTATCATTGCTTTTAGTGATATAAATTTATAACTGGTATCTTCACAAGAATTTTTAACTCAAACATAATTTTCTTGAAAGTAATTTTTCTTTTGCAAGTATCAGGTCCATGTTACACTCTGACAAACTTTTTTGTTTTTTAATTTTATTGAATCCCTGAGAGATAGTTACATACTTTCAGGTTTGGGTTACAATCACACAATGATCAAACACCCATCCCTCCACCAGTGCACATTCCCCACCACCAATATCTCTGGTATATGCCACCCCCCCTTTCCCACCCTCCCTCTGACTCCATGGAAGACAATATTCCCCATACTCTTCCTTCTTTGGGGCATTATGGCTTGCAACACAGACACTGAGAGGTCATCATGTTTGGTCCATTATCTACTTTCAGCACACATCTCCCATCCCAACTGATTCTTCCAGCCATCATTTTCTTAGTGATCCCTTGTCTATTCCATTTGCCTTCTCCCCTCTGCTTATGAAGCAGGCTTCCAACTATGGGGCAATCCTCCTGGCCCTTGTATCTACTGTCCTTGGGTGTCAGCCTCATGTGATGTTATTCTATACTCCACAAATGAGTGGAGTCCTCCTATGACTGTCCCTCTCTTTCTGACTCATTTCACTTAGCATAATACTCTCCATGTTTATCCATTTATAAGCAAATTTCATGACTTCATCTCTCCTAACAGCTACATTGTATTCCATTGTGTAGATGTACCAAAGTTTCTTTAACCAGTCATCTGTTTTAGGGCACTTGGGTTGTTTCCAGATTTTAACTATTGTGAACAGTGCTGCAATGAACATATAGGTACAGATGTCATTTCTACTGTGCTTTTTAGCATCCTCAGGATATATTCCCAAAAGTGGTATTGCAGGGTCATATGAAAACTCAATTTCTAGTTTTTGAAGGATCTGTCCATATTGTTTTCCAGAAAGGCTGGACCAGTCGGCATTCCCACCAATAGTGAAAGAGCGTCCTTTTTCTCCCACATCCACGCCAGAACTGATTGCTTTTGTTCCTTTGAAATTGTGCCAGTCTCTGTGGTGTGAGATGATATCTCAGTGTTGTTTTGATTTGCATCTCCCTGATGACTATCGATGTGGAGCATTGTTTCCTGTGCCTTTTGGCCATTTCTATTTCTTTTTTGAGGAAACTTCTGTTCATTTCTTCTCCCCATTTTTGATGGGGTTGAGGTGTTTTCCTTATACAATTTTACTAGTGCCTTGTATATCCTGGATATGAATCCGTTATCAGATGGGTATTGGGTAAATATTCTTTCCCATTCTGTGGGCTCTTTCTGTATTTTGGTCACTGTTTCTTTTGAAGTACAGAAGCTTCTTAGTTTGATGTAGTCCTATTTGTTTATGTTTGCTTCCACTTGCATGGTCAGTGCTGTTTCATCCTTAAAGACACTTTTAGAGTCAATATCATGGAGAGCTCTACCTACATTTTCCTCTATGTACCTTATAGATTCATGTCTGATATTGAGGTCTTTAATCCACTTTGATCTGACTTTTGTGCCTGGCATTAGACAGAGCTCAGAGTTCATTTTTTTTGCAGGTAGCTATCCAGTTTTCCCAGCACTACTTGTTGAAGAGGCTTTCCTTGTTCCATTTCACATTTCTTGCTCCTTTGTCAAAGATTAAGTGGCCATATAATTGGGGGTCTGTGACAGGATATTCAACTCTGTTCCATTGGTCTGCATGTCTGTTTTTATCCCAATGCCATGCTGTTTTAATTACTACTGCTTTGTAGAAGAATTTGAAGTTGGGGAAGGTGACGCCCCCCAACTTCTTTTTTCCAAGAAATTGCTTTAGCTCTTCCTGAGGTCTTATTGTTCCATATAAATTTCAGGAATATTTTGTCTATTCCTTTGAAAAATGTCATGGGTATCCTTATAGGAACCGCATTAAATTTGTATAGTGCTTTGGGCAGTATTGCCATTTTGATCATGTTAATTTTCCCTATCCATGGTTCTATAATTTTTGAGTCACTATTTTTTGGTTATGTATATCTGTCATAGTTTAAATTGTGTGTTGAAATAATTATAAAATAATTATAATAGCACAATAATATGTTAACAGTGAGTCATAAAATATATATAAAATGTAAATTAAACCATAGTGACTTCAGAAGCTCGGTCTTAAATTTTAAAATATTTGTTTGCCTGTTTGTTTCGGACCCACACTCGAAATTCTGAGGGGCTACATCCAGCTCTGTGCTCTGTGCAATGCTGGCGATAAACCCAGATGTCATGCATGCAATGCATGCACTCCACCCTTTGAATCTATCTCTGGTCCTTAAATATTCTTAGTGGAAATAATATCAATAGAAAATTATATTTTGAGCTTATTGTGCCTGTTCTGCCAGAGCTTCTGGCAGAGTCTCTTGTCCCCAGTACCTGGCTGCCTTCAGGGGGCCCCTTGGAGGGGGGCGGGTTGAGTTTCCCTCCCCAACCCAAGCAGAGCCCCAGCAGCTGAATACCTCCAGATCCCAGCCACAGACATGCTCAAGGCCACTCTCCACATGCTTGGACAAGCCTCATGCATGATGGAACCGGCAGAGGAACCCAGGTGTGCAGGACCCGGGTCTGAGATCTCCAAGCCTGCTCAGATCGGGACTGGGCCCCCTCCACCCAGATCCCCCATTTTCCAGTAGCTAGGCACCCACACCCAAAAACTGCCCCTAGTGCCATGTAATCCTATCAATGGCCAAGATTCAGAGACTATAAAACAAAGCATTCTGGCTGCCCGACCTCTTATAGCCTAGTTCTTCCTCTCAGAGAATCTGGCAAGGTACCGAGAGAATCCTACCCACATGGCAGAGCCTGGCAAGCTCTCCGTAGTATATTTGATATGCCAAATACAGTAACAATGATGGATCTCATTCCCTTTACACTGAAATAGCCTCCATCGCAACACCACTTGGAAGAATGAGTAAAGAGAGGCTGCTAAATCTCAGGGCCAGGATGAAGACGTTACTGGTGCTCATGATACCATGACAGTGATTGTGCCCACTATTATCCTAAGTGTTGAGAGGTGTTATTTTTCCATTTTTACATATAAGAAAAGCTAGGTAAAGTCAACCTGCCCCAGATCTCACAGAAATTATGAACAACTAAAAGGTTTTGGAATTCAAACTCCTAAATATAATTTTCCAGCTCAATAGAAATAGTTTGCTATTCATATATACAGGTCATGTTTCTTTATGTAAATAAAATATTCAGAATAAATTAACATAAATATCAAAATGGATCAAAATATATATAAGAAAATGTAAAATGCTTTACAAAATGGATCTGACCTTTTTAAACCATACTGTCTAATTTCAAAGGCTCTACATGTGTGAACTAAATTTTAAACAAACTAAAACTTGAGAGCTCCACTTGTCATATAACTGTTTACAATTAAAATCTGTCTCTCTGAAACAGTAAAGAGAAAATCTGATTAATTATAGCCCTAATTTCTCATTACTTTCCAGCCATGCAGAAAGTCTTAAGCAAGTGCTCAACATTAATAAATATAAAATGATTGCAAAATTGAGATGGAATATACTGATGGTAATAATAAAGGACTGAGAAGGACTTGGTTTTAGGCATAATTATCTAAAAGAAAGATACATGTAAGAATTATTATTTATGCATAAGTTTTGCTATTTACTAGCTGTGTAAATTCCTACTGATTACATTTGCTAAGTGGAACTCAAATTCACTTGCATAAAAGTATTTTGAGTAGGGAAAACCATAATTATAACTACTTTAAAAGATCAATACATGCTTTGAATAATAGCCCTCATATAAAAAAACTAATTTATTTTTTTCATGGGTATGATTTCATGAAATTCTTTTAGTCACTAGACCAAGCCATAAGCTTTAGCAATTAGCACATTTTCCTCAGAACCAACAAGAAGTATAGTTATCTTAGTACTGTGCATGTTTGAGCTCTAGTAAGCACTTCTTTAATTAGATTTTTATTTGGAATACTCGAGTTTATTCTCATTTGAATTGATCTTTTCTATTTTAATTTTTCCCATCAGTATTATGCACACATTGGTGTATGTTGCTTCATATTCACTATGACACTTTCATTTCGTTTAATGTTACCTTATTACCTGCATGTGTATTTTACAAACCCTCTGGGTACACACAATTCTTTGAACCTGAACCATCTTTCTTCAATACACCCTTGGCTATTTCATCATTCCCATTTTAGTGATTAGGATTCTTTACAGAAAGTGACAGTAAAGAAACCAGTGCATTGAAATGAGCTAGCAACATAGTTCTAGTGGTCCCTGGGCACTGGCTTAACAGGGAGAGATTTCAGAAGTGCATCATCCCATTGCTTATGAGATATCACAAAGACCATATTAAAAAATCACTGTTATTGTTATTGAGAAGGGAAATTTGAAAATAGAAAACCAAGTTCAAATGATCTACACATTCTTATAAATGTTAAAATCTAACTACTGGCCAATAAACACTAATTGACATCAAATATATGCCATAGGCCCATAGCAAATAAAGTGTTACTGAGAAAGTATTGCTGAGATATACAATAGGGAATGCGCTTTCTGCTGAGAACCTAGTCAGAATGAATTCTTTCTGTGAGAGTGTGGAATATTACGTCTGTTTATTGCAACTCAGAAAAAAGTCTAAAATTGCCAAAGGCACTGATGCGGAATCAGATTCTTAGTTAAATGGAAAGATATTACAGAGACACCCAAACTGACAATGAGAATATTGGAGTTAACACATTAACTAGAAACACTGCCACGGGGGTGGGGGTGGGGTCACATCGATTATTCAAATATGAAGAATAGCAGATTGAAAGCTTGCTTATTATAGTAAATTTTGAAAGGCAGTTTGCAAAATACAAAAATTGTACAAACATTAAGACATGCAAGAAAAGATGTTATGATAAGAATAACTTGATTCAGGGATAAGAAATATCAGCCTCTGAGAATCCAAAGTAGATATCTCCCTAGGCACCTTGGGAACAGTGTACTGAGATAGAGACAGAGACAGAGAGATTGAGAGATACAGAGAGAGAGAGAGAGAGAGGGAGAGAGAGAGAGAGAGAGAAGAAAAGTTCCTGGTATAGAGGCAAGCAGTGGGGAGGGAAACTGGGACCACTGCTAGTGAGAAATGTTGTACACTGGTGAGAGAATGGGTGTTGGAATATTATATGACTGACATCCTATCATAACAACTTTGTAGCTGTGTATACCACTGTGATTCCCTACAATTAAAAAAAAGATTAAAAAAAAAGAACAGAAAAATGCAGGAAATGTGAAAAAAATTACCAGTTAGAAAAATAAACAGTAAACATTGTTCTGCATATATTCTCATTGCCAAGTATTTTGTATTTCATTTAAGAAGTGTTTTCAGGGTCTGAAGCGATATCACAGCAGGTAGGGCATTTGCCTTGCACGCGGCTGACACAAGTTAGATTCCCAGCATCCCATATGGTCCCCTGAGCATCTCTAGGGGTGAGTCCTGAGTGCAGAACCAGGAGTAATCCCTGTGCATCACCGGGTGTGACACAAAAAGCAAAAAAATAAAAGAAAAAAGAAAAAAAAGAAGTATGTTGTGTGTGTGTCTGTAGTGAAAAAATATATGCTTTTTCTATCCATTACTGATAATTCATCCTAGAAAATACCTTATTTACTTTCTAAGAAAAAGGTCTATTTTAATTTTAAAATGCTAGTGAAATACAACGGTTATCGATAGACAATGTTTCCACTTTATCATGAAATGCTTTTTCCTTAGGCCTCCAACACAGGAGCACACATACTCACAGACACACACACACAGACACAGACACAGACACACACACACACACACACACACACACACACCCCTACACTTTATATACACTATTTCATGACATTCTTCAATTCTGTCGCAGAAACAGATCCACAGACACAATTTTCATTTTTGAAAAAAAAGTTATTTCTTTCCTCGCTATGCATGGCTTAGTATGTCCCTAGCAGTTCAGTCTTTAAGCACATCAATGCTATACCGTTTGGTCTGCATTTCTGGGGGCTACCAATGCCAGACTAAAAGGTGCTGGTACGTGGAGTTATCCAATGCCAGGGACTAAACTTTAGGGTCTTACATGTGCAAATCATGTGCTCAAGCACTTTGAATTATCTCCAGGCCAACAATAATTACTTATTCCCCATCACTCAGAAAAGTCCCGATACCTTCCGCATCTTTTCATTGCTTTCTTATTCTGACAAGATGCATTAATACCTCACATGTACATAGATAGAGTTTCCTGCCCACATGGGAGAGCCTGGCAAACTCCCCATGGAGTATTCAGATGCCAAAACCTGCAACAATGATGGGTCTCATTTCCCTGACCTTGAAAGAGCCTCCAATGCGGCACCGTTGGGAAGGATGAGTAAAGAAAGGCTTCTAAAATCTCAGTCTTGGACGAGTAGAGACCTTACTGAGACTGCTCGAGAAAATTGACAATCAACGGATGATGATGATGAGGATGATGTACATAGACAGAGACACTAATCTTCTCTTTATAAACATAAATAAGACAGGACATAAAACTGGAGCTGGAAATTTGATAAAATTTTTAATAAATGCCACTTGCAAAATTAGATTATCCATAGGAATAAAAATGAGCAAAACTATTGCCTCTTACCATATTTATCCACAATATATTATAGATCTAAACATAAAATTTAAGACAATAGAAATTTTAGAAAACAGAAATAATATTTTCATTATCTTCAATTAGGCATTCCTCTTTTAAGAGGAAACAAAATAATAGATTCTGGGTTTATTTTTTAGTTCAGACTATCCTGTGACAGAAGTAAAAGAAAATCTTAGAGAACTTCCGGGATTAGTAGTTAGTGTTGTGAACTGGAGTTTGGGATGGCATTCAGATTAATGTTTAGTTTATGGTAAGTATATTAGGCACTTATATTTCTGAATCAGCTAGTTATTTTATGCTGACTAGCCCATAGGAAGCATGTCCTATCTAGTTTCAGAGATCAAGGTGAATGCGGGAATTTTGTCCCTATTTCAGTAATTTTCTGCCATATGAGCTATCCTGTTTTATGATGCTTATAGTTTAACAGTTTTATTGGTGAATTACCTTGTATCATTTATCAGGCCTTATACATTCAAACTAAAAGGAAACGTCTTTTCAAACTTGAGTATAAGAAAGAAGCAGAATATTAATATTTAAGAGTGTTATTTAAATGATTATAGTTAAGCACAAGTATTTTGAGACATTTGTTTTCATAACAATGGATTTCTATGAAAACATATTAATGATCACTACACAATAAAACATTATCTTATTGCAACTGAGTGCAATAAAGTAAATATTTATTTGTCCCATTATCTTTTATGTGCCAAGAAAAAGCAGAGTTAATATTATGCAAAATGTTCAAATATTATTGTAAGTACAACATTATCTAATTTTAAAATGCTCACATAAATGCTTTTGTTCTTCACAAAGAGATATTATCTCAATCTTTTCTGTAGATGGTTTGCCAAGCAGAAAAAAGGTCATTAAAATTTTTACACCTCAATGTTAGAAAAATTGTGATAATAAAGTGAAATCACACTTTTTACATGTGAAATTTATATGATGACTATCATAGTTATCACAATTTCTCAAGTGGTTGAGCTAACAGAATAGTGAAAAGCAGTTTGCTATAAAATACTGGATGAGATTTCATGACTCAAAAGTCATAGAGAAACCAGTACGGTAGCATTCTTGAATATGGTGCATTTCTGGAATTGTAAAAAAGTTATTTTGCAAAATAAATGTAGCAGTATTTATACATATATATTCAGTTGGATATCAGTACTTCATAGAATTGTGTTTCTTTACACACAAAACCTTCTGGCCTAATTGACTATAAAATTTCCTGCATATTAATTTATCATGTTATTTAATTATTTTAAGTGATATAATTAAATATGTAATGATTTTAGTTGCAGCTTTGAAATCTTAAAGAATTACATTTTAAAAATCATTAGTTTAATCTATAGAGTTAGAATATTATTGTGGACATATTCCACCACCAAGAATCACGATATGTGCATATTCACGATATGGAATATGTGCACTGGTGAAGAGATGGGTGTTTGAGCATTGTATAACTGAGACTTTAACCTGAAAGCTTTGTAACTTTCCACATGGTGAATCAATAAAAGAATTAAAAAAAACCCATTTGGGGGTCATAGAGATAAAACAGGGGGTAAGGTGCCATTTCTTTGCATACAGGTGACTCCAGTTTGATCCCTCGTATTATATATGGTCTTCTGAGAACCAACATGAGTGACCCCTAAGCACAGAGTCAGGAGTAAACCCTGAGCATCACTGAGTGTGACCTCAAACCTCCATTCTCCAAACAACAACAACAACAACAAAAAAAGAATATTATTGTAGGTTATTATATCAAATGAGCATTCTAAATCTGGTTATATAAACTTAAAATAATTATATTTGACTAGTTTTTTCAATTTTTTAAGGTACAGAGACAACAGAAACAAATGAATTCTTTAGCAGATATCTTAGGTCAGGCAAATATTTCTTACAGAATAAAATACTACACACAGGGTAGTTTTATCCATAGATATTTTTCCTTACAGCTCTGCAGGCGATGAAGCCTATGATGAGTTATATGGGTGTGAGCATATAACAAATTCTGGCAAGATCACCCTGCTTGGCTAAGAAATGGTTTCTCGCCAAATCCCCACAAGACAGAAAAAAGAAACAAGTCCCCAAATATTGCCATTCAAGATCATTTCTACCATCAAGAAACATCAAATGCTGAGGACTGCTTCTAAACTGATCTGCCAAACCTCTAACAACGTTGTCACATTTGGGGTGTGGAAATCAACATATATATTTTGAAGGGATACAAACATTTATGAAGGTAGGGGGAAAAGTATTTAAGAATGTCATTTTCAAATAGTTAATAATATTGCTGTTTTATTTGGCAATTTATGCTAATGCTTGATATATCCTTTATAATTTGTCATAAACCCAGACAGTGCCAAAGGGATGGCAAAAAAAATGATAAATCTCTATAAAACAGAAAAACCCTTCTCTGTAAATGGCCACTATGCATTTCTGGATATTTATTTCTTTTATTTTTATCTGTCACTGTGCCATCCCATTGCTCATCGATTTGCTTGAGCAGGCGCCAGCAATGTCTCATTGTGAGATTGGTTGTTACTGTCTAAGATCACTAATAGCCTTGTTCTCCCTCTTGGAGAATCTAACAAGCTACCAGGAGTCTATTGCCCATGCAGGAGAGCCTTGCAAGCTCCCCATGGTATATTCATATCATAAATACAGTAAAAGATATATACATGCCTCTCGGAGAGCCCAGCAAACTACCGAGAGTATCCCGCCTGCACGGCAGAGCCTGGCAAGCTACCTGTGGCATATTTGATATGCCAAAAACAGTAATGATAGGTCTCATTCTCCTGACCCTGAAAGAGCCTCCAATCATTGGGAAAGACAAGTAAGGAGAGGATGCTAAAGTGTCAGGTCTCTTCTACACTGCTGGTGGGAATGCCGGCTAGTTCAGCCCTTTTGGAAAACAGTATGGACGATTCTCAGAAAACTAGAGGTTGAGCTCCCATTTGACCCAGCAATACCACTGCTGGGAATATATCCCAGAGAGGCAAAAAAGTACAATCGAAACAACATCTGCACATGTATGTTCATCGCAGCACTGTTTACAATAGCCAGAATCTGGAAAAAACCCGAATGCCCCAAAACGGATGACTGGTTGAGGAAACTTTGGTACATCTATACAATGGAATACTATGCAGCTGTTAGAAAAAAGGAAGTCAAGAATTTTGTAGTTAAGTGGATGGGCATGAAAAGTTTCATGCTGAGTGAAATGAGTCAGAAAGAGAGAGACAGACATAGAAAGACTGCACTCATCTATGGTATATAGAATATCAGAGTGGGAGACTAATACCCAAGAACTGTAGAAATAAGTACCAGGAGGTTGACCCCATGGCTTCGAGGCTGGCCTCACGTTCCGGGGAAAGGGCAACTCAGAGAAGCGATCACCAACTACATTGTAGTTGAAGGCCATGTGGGGGAAGGGAGTTGCGGGCTGAATGAGGGCTAGAGACTGAGCACAGCGGCCACTCAACACCTTTATTGCAAACCACAACAGCTAATTAGAGAGAGAGAACAGAAGGGAATGCCCTGCCACAGTGGCAGGGTGGGGTGGGGGGGAGATGGGATTGGGGAGGGTGGGAGGGACGCCGGGTTTACGGGTGGTGGAGAATGGGCACTGGTGAAGGGATGGGATCCCGAACTTTGTATGAGGGAAGTATAAGCACAAAAGTGTATAAATCTGTAACTGTACCCTCACGGTGATTCTCTAATTAAAAATAAATAAATTATAAAAAAAAATAAATAAAGTGTCAGGTCTGAGTGTAATAGAGACATTATTGATGCCCGCTCGAGTAAATCGACGAACAACGGGATGACAGTGATACAGTGATACGCTTACTATAAAAAAACTATTAAATAATGCTCTTAGGTTTCACAAACATTATAATTTTATGGATTATCTACTTCCCAGAAAGGTGCATGTTATAGTCTAAATTAATTTATGTATCTTCTTATGCAATGTTTGAAATAGAAGTAGATTTTTTTCTTCATGATTTTACAACTCTAAAAAGTCTCTTTTAACCAGTTAATGGAGAATATAGTAATACCTCTATAAATCACTGAGATCCATAAGACTAAGTCTTTAATAGAAGCCCATTGGAAAAGCCATATTCTAAAAATATTATACTGTGGGGAATTTACCTTATTTCATATCTGAAGAGTTTATAAACTTTCCCTTTTTGGAGCATAACAAAATATAACCGTAGATAGTAAACCAAGGAGCAATTTATTAAGAAATTTATGTAACATAAAATGAAGTTGGTCACTGAAAAGAATGAGTATTATACAAAAGAAACAAGTTACAATCTCATTCAGATAAGTCTTGTGACCCTAAACATGAAATAATACAAACTAGAATAAGTGAATATTTAACACAAAGCACAGTTTAAGCAAATAAGAATAAGTATAGGGGACTAGTACATAGAAGCATTTTATATAAAAGTATGAAAGTTCTTATACTTCTAACATTTCCTTTGTTCTAAGAAATGTCAGAATATATTAAAACTGAGCTAGAAAATTTAGGGAAATGAAATATTCTCATTGACATTCATTTGAAAGAGAGAGAGGTCTTTTGCACAAACAGGATGTATAGGACCAAGCTAGTAATTTTCTATCCTCCGCTTTCTATTTTTGCCAACATTGATATAGAAATAAAAGCTGTCACCCACCCCACAAACCTTCTATTCCTTTCATACTTAGCCAAAAGCAAAGCACAATAAAGCAGCCACCAATAAAGCAGATTGATGGTGGTGAACTATAAAACCCAAACTGGTCAATTAAAGTGTCATGTAGAAAAATTTAAATATGTGCAATTTATTTTTAGTATATGGCTCATTTACTCTATTTGTTTATTTATTCGTTTATTTTTGGACTACACTCAGTGGTGCTCAGAGCTTGCTCCTGGATCTGTGCTCATAAAGAATTCCTTGTGGTGCTCAGGGATCCAAACCCATTTGGTCACATGCCAGGCAAGTGCCATGCCTTCTCTATGGTCTCTCCAGCCCGAATTTACTAATTGTCCACATGACCGTAATTCTTTACCTTTGAATTAGATTTGTAGAACAGATAGTGTTGGATTCCACTACTGGAATTATTATACACTTAATATTGGTTCCTTAATAATTGAAGAAATAGAGTCTTTTTACTCTAAAAACTATTTTGATTGAACATGTATGCATCTCAACTGTTATCTTTTAAACTGGAGAGCAAAAGTTTACTGTGGACAAAGTATCACTTATAAGATTTAGTAGCAATGTGAGACTTCATTGGAAATGACCATCAAAATCCTCAATGTCTTAGAAAAAGTATAGAGAAAATAAAAGAGAAACTTAGATTTTTATAATAGTTTATTGAAAGTAGTCAGGATGACAGTGATACAGAGTAGTCAGACATCAAACTTGAAACCCAATATTGAAAAATAAATATGAATGAAAATAATCTTAAATACATTTTAAATAATATTTGATAAATTATTTAATCATTATAGATATCTTGTATTTTATGCATAACTAAAAAGCATTAATTACTCAAGATGATATTTTAGAATAAAACAATGTCATATCTTTGGGAAACTATGTTTTATTTTTTGTCTGTTGTGTTTGGGACCACACCTGCCAATGCTCATAAGTTAGTCCTTGTTTGTAACTCTGAAATTGCTCCTGGCAGTGCTCAGGGGACAATTTGGGGTACTGAATATTAAACCTGGGTTGACTGCATACAAGGTAAACACCTTACTCATGGTAAGGGCTTTGGCTTTGTTTGGAAAACTTTTATAATTAAATATATATCATTAACAAATATTTATAAATAAGATGGTTGGACACAAATATATAGTGGAGAATAGTTTATTACTCTTTTAGAGATAAACATGACTTTTCCTTCATCAATTTTTTAAACAATCTTTGACAGTCTTCAAGGTTTTTGATGAGCAAAGTCATTTTCCATTTGAAAAGTATATAATGGGGACAGAGTGATACTACAACCCAGGTTTGATCTCCAGTACTCCATATGGTCCCTCAAACCGAGCCAGGATGAATGAAACAGAGCCAGGACTAAGCCCTGAGCAGAGCTGAACATAGCCCACAAACAAAACAAATAAAATAGAAATGAAATGTTTTTCTTAGCGCACCAGAATTTTTTGTTTGTTTGTTTTGGGGACATACCAGCAGAACTCAAGGCTCACTCTTGGCTCTATGCTCAGGAATCACTCTGGCAACCTAGGTGGGCCATAAGGGGTACCAAGTATGGACAACATGTCGGCTGCACATAGGCAAGCATCCTACCCACTGTAGTATTACTTGGCCCCCAGAATATATTTTAAGCTTTATTTACACAATATGGTTTACAAAGTTGTTCAGAATACAGTTGTTTCAGTCATTCAGTGTTCCAAAGGCAAGGCATGTGGACATCCATTTTACCATGTATTTGAAAAGAATAATCAACACAGGAACCTGAATATAAAGGCAATATTCATAAGGGAATATCTTTTGGTAACATAAAAAAGTTTAAATAATGTTTGAGATACATCTAGGAAAATAAGTCAGATTTTGGGTGACTGAAGGGTAGCTTGGAGGGGAAAATGTATGTTTGATCCATAGTAATGTATGAAGTTTTTTATAAAAACATCATGTGCACATATAAATATACATATATACATATATTTAAATATGTGGGAGGTGATATGGACTGTAGACAAGAATTTTTGTTTTGAAGAACAGATTTGTATTTTCAAAGATAGCATTTTGAACAGTCCTTAGCAGAGAGCTCTTTATTTTTGTATTCTTTTAGCAGAAAACTATTAAGAATAAGATCCTTACAGCATAATTGTAAGGTTTGAATTTACCTGTAAAATAAATGGTAATTAATTTTGATATTGGAATCACTATCTATGTTGATTATTACCACATGTCAGAAACCTGCAACTCAGTTCATGTCCTTCTTGAGGCTTTCAAACCCACAGATAATTAATACAGGGAACTGTTCAACTGTTCAAGATGGTTCAAGACTAGAACCTAATAGAATATATTGTTTTATTTTACATAATAATAGAAAACCACTGAGGAATTTTTAAAGAAGTTGTTATGTTAGTAAGAGTTAATCTAAAAGAATAGAAAATAGCCTTTAGATATCAAGCAGAGATTTTAATATAAGGGTTGGACACTAATAAGTGTGTTAAAAAAACCAAAAGTGGTCACAAGTTATGTTTCCTGTATTTTTGGTTAACAATGGTAGCTGTAACAAAATATAGTGGTTATGAAATTTTAGGATAACATGTGCCAGGATCAAATCTCCAGGTCTGAAGAAAAATAAAGTCTAGTCATTCATTGTAAAAACTCATACATGTTGGCATCCACTTATTGTCTCATTCATGAAATTTAGCTCCATTTTTGCTCTACTTCTCTCAACCTTTAAGAGTGTATCATAGTAGTAAAATGTAAACAGTGTTGGCAAGGACACCTGAGATTTTACAGGCTCTGATGAGTATGGGGAATGCTGAATACCAACATTCACTCACGGCAGAGGGACTGCACTATCTGATTTATCTCAGTGATTTATAGACTTACTCCAGATGTGAACTAGGGGGCCACCCCTGGCAGTGATTGGGAGACCATGGGGCTCTGACGATCAAATGCAGGCCTCTGAATGCAAACTACTTTTTCCAGTTAACTAAGATGTATTTCAGGCTTTTCAAAATTCCCTTTAAAATTTTTTTTCTAGTTGATTTATAAGACGTGAAAAAGTAAATATTAATCTACATAATAAGTATCTAGATAATTGAACCACCCTGAAATGTCCAAGACTGAATAAACTATATCTGACAACTATTTAAAATATAAAGTATTTTCTTTCTATGATGATGATGACGATGATTTTCTTTCTATAATATTGATCATTAAAATAGGCAGATTTTAGAGATCATATGAATTATTCTTCATGTTATTACTTCTGTGAACTCTAAAATTCTACAAGTCTCATAGATTCTTTATTATCCTGCTTTATAAAACTTTACTAAGAGAGAATAAGATCAGAAGAATCATTAATATAATCAGAAGAAGCTGACAAAAAAATCGAATATCACTACTTCAACTGGTATTCCAGGAGAACATATCAAAACTATAAAAGTCCAGATCTTTGATCCTGCTCGAAATAACATGCAGTCTGGAGTAAACAACACAAAGAAATGGAAGATGGAGTTGGATACCAGGGAGCAATGGGAAAATCCTTTGATGGGTTGGGCGTCAACGTAAGTATTTTTATTTGATGTGATTTGAATATATTTTCAGCACTTTTTCTATGTAGATGTTTTTCTTTGAAACATACCATCGTTAAAAATCACAAGGACAAAGCTTTTTGACATCTTTTATTCAAAACGTTCAATGACAGACTTCCCTGTAAGTGTTACCCAGCACAGTAAACCATAAAGTTGTTTTAAGAGCTCTATTAGATAGAACCGACTTGATGTTGTTAGCATGATGCATACTGGACTGGACTGCACAAGCTGGACTGAAGCGATAGCACAGCGGGTAGGGTGTTTGCCTTGGATGTGGCTGACTCAGTTCGATTCCTCTGTCCCTCTCCGAGAGCCCGGCAAGCTACCGAGAGTATCTCACCCACACAGCAGAGCCTGGAAAGCAACCCATGGAGTATTTGATATGCCAAAAAACAGTAACAACAAGTCTCACAACGGAGACATTCCTGGTGCCTGCTTGAGCAAATTGATGAACAACGGGACAATAGTGCTACAGTGCTAATCAGAAGAAGCAAATTGTTTATTTTATAGTTTTACAGTTATTGATATTTAAATATTCAAATATGATTAACAGCTAAATCACACAGACATGCCATATAGGTAAATATTTTGTTAGCTTCACTAAACATAGATAATACCTGTATCTCATGTCAAAGAGTTGGATAAAAATTCATTGATGCTTTATATTTATACTATCTTGCTTCTATGCAGCATATGTGAGAATTATATCTCTCTAATCACAGTTTGCAAGTAACATCGAAATAATATATAAACTAGCTCCAGTCTTTTTGGGGAAGGAGCCTTTCAAATAGTTATTAGAAGATCTAGTGGCCTTATAGGCAATTTTCCTTCAAACTCAATTGTGATTCAGTACAAGGGCCGAAGTTTTGATGCTTCTTGGATCTGCAGAGCAAGGATAACCCACCCACTCTCACAAAAAATACTGCTGCCATCCAGAGTTACACCTGGTGATGCTCAAGGGAATATATGGGACTGGGAGTTGAACTTGTCTGGTGCATGCATCTTTGGACCACTAGTCACAATTTTAAAGTTTGTCTTATTGAGTAATCAAAAATAGAATATGCATTCTATGCAAATTTTATCAACATGTTCAAAGAATATTCGAACATGCATTTAAGTCTGAAAATAAATGCATATGAGACCGAGAGATTTAAGCCTCTGTAAATGGTTTATAACACATGAATATATATGAGAAGGTATCTTTTTTCCCCAACCCAGCATTTAACTTTAGATATATTACACAAAAGGAAATGAAAGATAGAAAATGAAGCTATTCCTCTGATTTTAGAGAGCTGGAACCTCACTCTGCAGCATTTTAAAAATCCCAGGTCGGTACTTTTCCTTCATTACCATAAACATTTTTCTTAAAGCTTAAAATTTATGTTTCTTATAATGCATTATCAGTTACACAAAACCAAAATTATCAACACCAAGAAAAACAAAATTTACTATTATAGAACATTTAAAGTTTTTTCTAGTAAATGAATTAATTGAGCAGGCAAAAATTGGTAAAGTAAAGCATATAATTCATGAGCTTAATCTAAAGGGCATTTGAAGAAGTTCATACTCAATAAATGGAACATATGTATTCTTTGCAAATTCATAAAACTTTCATTAAAATTGATGATCCCATAGCCACAAAGAATAATTCCACCAACGTAAATAAATCTGCATTGTTCTTTGTTGACGATGCAAAAAAATAAAAAGGGAACAAAAATATCTATGTTTGCTTCCCAAAATATTTGAAAACAAGGTCCAAAACAAGTACACACTTTTATTTTAAGTGCACAGTTAGCAATTACGCACCTGCATCAAATTACCCTCAGTTTAAAATACATAAGTTTTTGCTTTCTCTATGTATTCACATTTAACATTTTCCCCCATAGATCATTAGCACAGAGATCTGATAGTGAGAAATATTCATTGTGAAAGGTCTCTGACAGGATAAAACATGCGATCACTAAGTGACATCTTTGTGCATTAAATCAGCATCTCAATGTGCAGAAATTCATAGTTTTACTAAAATAGTTTTATATAATCACAATTACAAACAACCCTAGTTATTGTACAAGAAAGAAAGATTTCTGATAAAAAGAAATTGCTCTACTGTGAAAGTGAATCCATGAAGTAGACGGGAAAATCTTGGCAGAAGAAAAAAAAGCCTAAAACCAAGTGAATAATTTTATGTTGTGTCTTTAGGATAACAAACGGTAGAGAAACATGTTGAAATCTTTCCCAAGTATTTCTTTTAGAAGAATGTATAAATCCCATGAATAATTGCCAAGTTGGCAGCAGTGGTCTCTGTAGACCATAGAGGTTTGATCTACTTGTGTATTTATAAAGGCATAAACAATGAAAGAGAAAAGGGAATGGCTTTAGAGAAAGCCTCAGTGGTTTAACACTTCAAGGTTTATTTCTTAATCCTTGTTACCTACACACATCTAGGTCAATCTATACTCTAGGATTCTTCACAATAAGTCAGCTATCAAATTCTTACCATTCTTGTTGGAATCTCTCAACGTTACTGCACTATCCAGAGATAGTGTATACAGAGACCTCTCAATTTTGCCAACTTCTAAGCAATGCACTGAATTTGGATTTCCATTCCAAAGTAGTAGGCTATACACACAGGCCTACAACTACAACCACAATCAAGAAAGTATTTCGCTTACAACAACCAAGCCCCACCTCCTGTCCCCCCACCCCCACCCCCGCCAAATTTTCCTTGTTCCACTTAGTGATCAATTCAATCTTCCCACTTAATGTTCCTTATGACAACGGCTATGTTTTCTGTCTAAATAATCTGCCTTTTACAAAGTTATATAAATAGAGCCTCAGCTTCTGAGTCTGACTTGCATAATTCATTTTGGAGTCATCCATGTTATTAAACACATAAATCATGATGAATATTTATTGCTCAGAGTCCTTCCAATAAAGATTTTACTATTGGTTTGTCTATTTATAAACTGGTTGGCCTTTGGTTTTTTTTTTTTTTGTCTTTCAACTTCTGGGCAGCTATAAATAAAGTTTCTGTAAATATTCTAGTAATTATTCTCTTATGAACATATGCGTTTATTTCTCAGGAAATTATTTGGAGTAGGATTATTTATTATATGTAAGACTAAGCTTCCTTACACTAGATTGGGTCAATCTACTATCCAAAATAATTGTGCCATTCTTCATTCCCACAAACAATGACTGAGAATTCCAGTTGCTTTGCATCCTAAACAACACAGGACATAGTGTTTTTTGATAGCTTTGGTTTGGTTTCAGTTTTCCCTGTGGAAGCACTTTGCATTATTCTAATTAGTGATGGGCGTTGCATATCCTGCTTCCTTAACTGGGGATTTTGTGATGGAGATAACCGCTAACCTGTGACTTACTTGAGCTGTGACTCTAAAAATTAGGTGGTGGTTTTTCTCCAAAACAAGGGAATTCTATACATTCTTATTTATGTTATTCCTATTTACATACATTGTAGCATGACCTTATTGAACTTACATGTATATCAAATATTAAGCTATATATTTAAGATAATTATAACTAAGACCATTTTACATTTATTACTTTGGTATTTTTTATTTCTTTGTAGACATCCTTTTAAAATTTTGGCTCTATCATAAGTTTTATACATCTTCATATAAACATTTCAAATTACATTCACAGCCAATATATAGAAATAGTGATATATTTTAAGTTTACATTTAAAGTAATCATGACCTATATGTAATTCAAGAAATACATTTTAACTTCAACTAAATCCAATTTATCTTTTTATTTTATTCACTGTCACTGTCATCCCGTTGCTCATCGATTTGTTCGAGCGGGCACCAGTAACTTCTCTCATTGTGAGACTTATTGTTACTATTTTTGGCATATCCAATACTCACGGGTAGCTTGCCAGGCTCTGTCGGGCGGGCTCCATACTCTTGGTAGCTTGCTGGGCTCTCTGAGAGGGGCGGAGGAATCGAACACAGGTCGGCCACGTGAAAGGAGAATGCCCAACCGCTGTGCTATTGCTCCAGCCCTTTTATTTTTTTTTATCTGGTGATATTGAGACCAGGCATGAGATTTCAGGGGATTGAAGTTAGGGCCAATCCCAATTACATATGCTATCTCCCCAGTGTCTGTCCAATCTATCTTTCTATGCCATGAATCATGCCTCTGACATCATATCTAAGAACCATTACATAAGCTAGACCAAGAAAACATCATCTTACGTTCACTAGAAAATTTTATATTCTACATTTAGGACTAGACTTGAGCGATAGCACAGAGGGTGTTTGCCTTGCACACGGCTGACCCGGGTTGGATTCCTCCATCCCTCTAGAAGAGCCAGGCTAGCTACCGAGAGCATCCCACCTGCATGGCAACGCATGACAAGCTATCCAAGGCATATTCGATATGCCAAAAATAGTAACAACAAGTCTCACAATGGAGACATTAATGGTGCCCGCTCAAGCAAATCGATGAGCAATGGGGCAACAGTGCTATAGTGCTACATCTAGGTCTATAGTCAATTGTGTCATCATTTGTATATAAGGTAAAGATATAATCATGAAAACATTTTGATCTTAATATAATAAAAAGAATCTTCAAGAACATTTAAACATATTTTAAGAATATTTTTCTAGTTATTCTTCATTGGATATTTTTGTGCCTCGGCAAGGATTCCTTTGGGGCTGAATAGCCAGTTCTTTTGTCAGCATTGTTCTATGACTGTGGAAAAATTTACACCAAAAACTTGAATTATAGAATTGTGCCTGCAGTGCTGTCACTCAGGACACCTGGGAGCTCTGAGATAGGAAGTGTGCTCGGATGGAATTGAATGGAGTCAGTTTCTCCGAGGATGACAAAATATCCACGGAACAATAAATGACAACCCAGAAGGAGACTTAAGGGAGAAAAACCAATCTTTGGGCAAATGTCTCAGTCTAAAAAAGCTTCTAACATACCAAAAGTACCTGGGAGACAAAGATATGCTGAGCTCCTGTCATCCCAAATCAATAACCCTGTTCCTGCAATGTTACCACAACAGGAGGCAAGAGGAAAGCGCAGAACCGGGGTTATTCCATTGGCTTCTCACTCCAGCTGGAGACCCACTCGTTTTTTCTTTTTTTGCTTTTTCGGTCACACCCAGCAATGCACAGGGGTCACTCCTGACTCTGCACTCAGGAATTACCCCTGATGGTGTTCAGGGGACCATATGGGATGCTGGAAATTGAACCTGGGTCGGCCACATGCAAGGCAAATGCCCTACCCACTGTGCTATTGCTCCAGCCTTTGGAGATCCACTCTTGAAGTGACTTCTGCCCACCCCAAGTCAATAGCAAGAAGCCTGGCATCAGAGTGGTCCTTGTTAAGCTGAGCCGAACAGTGAGCAGATGACTGCTATCAAGGAGATCATGTCTCTCAAGGCACTTCAAATGACAAAGAGGGTGCCCTCCTTGCTGCCTTTAGTCCTGGAGGACAAGCTCTACGAATGAGGCCTTAGAGTCTCCTGAATCATTTTTCCCCACTTCACACTTTCAGTACCTCATACACAGAGGTAGAGCCATGCAAATATCTGTGACCACAGAAGGACACTCTGGACACGACTAGACTCTGCTGAACTCAAATCTGTAATTGGCATTCGGACTCTCTCAAAATTCACACTCAGGTCTGTAATACCTTGCTCCCAAGACCGAGAACACTTATGGGTGTCAATTCTTAGCATTAACAAAGCTGAATTCCTGGTTATTCGACTAGTTCCTTAAAATTCAGTGAATAGGTAACACTAACCTGCAGATTCTTATATCCCAGGCACTTCATTAGACCTGCTCCAATATGACACAGGCCTATCACTGGTCAGTTGTGACTACACGGGCTTGTTATCATCCAAGCCCACTCAAACATGGCGCACAGAGACAGCATAGCACCCACAATTTACAACATGTGGCAACAGAAAAGCAGGATAGCATAGCTCGCCAAACACAAACATTGTACCAAAGATTGCTACACAGATGTGCCCTAGTTTGGTGCTACTATTGCTGCTAGGTTCAAACAAGTATTTTCCCTTTATGTATACAAAGACCAACTCTGCATATCAGATGCTATTACTGTTAGGACCTGCTTAGCCAGGGAACTGCCATGACAGACTTTGTGGCCTCTGAGTGACTTATGTCTCTTCCAGGAACAAGAAAAACAGAAAAACCAAATGGTCATCAAAGCTTGGGTGCCCAGAATGAGATTAGGTCTCAGGAATGTAACTGTCAGGAAGTGGGTTGGATGTTGCAGGCCAAAACAACAAAGAATATGTACTCTATAGAGGACAAAAATTGCTGAGTAATGCCTAATTGCTAAAATGAAAGTATAAGAATTTGCTGAATCTAGTGCTGAGGCCCTTGTTGAAGCCATGGACCCCAGCTAGCTGGAACAATCAACTTCACTTTGTGAATTGCATTATTGGCTCTGTTCTCTGTTCTTGAGGGGTGGTCGACTCTGGACCCTAACATTACGTGCACACCTCTGTGATCCACTGTTGCTGCCAAGGCCTATTGGATACTAGCAACTACAGTGAACCCTATATTAGATCCAAAATTTAGATGATCATCTTTTGCCTTATAAGGATTCAAGAAGAAGAAAAGCATAAAAGGGAATAAATGTTGGCTGAAAAAATAATAACTAAGAACATCTCTAATTTAAAGATAGAGATATATTCCCAGATCCATTGAGCTCAAACAGTCCTCCCAAAGAAACCCAAGACACACCAAAATTAGATATGCCATAATTAAATATGCTCCGTATAAAATATCAAATAATCTTTCCTATAAGAAACTATTTCAGAAGTGCTTAGAAGTAGCACAATAAATTAAAGTAAAATACATGAGAAAAAAATGACAGTAATGATGCAGTATCCTAAAATAAACTTGAAAGTGACTGACTTTACATTTAAAAAGGGACATATCTTGGTTCTGAGCAATAGTCCTTTGGTATCTGCCTTGCATGGGGCCAAACGGGATTTGATCTCTTCCATCCCATATGATTCCCAGAGCCTTCCAGTAGAGATTCTTGAGTTCAACTAGAACTATGTCTTGAGCACTTCCAGATATGACTCAAACACAAGTAAGAAAATACATAGAATGGTGCATAAATTTAGAAATTTTGATGTTTCCATCATGACTATTGAAAAATAAAAATATTTAGAAGGTGTAAGACATAAATGGAAGCTGATCATTATACAATGGTTAGTAATTAATTTTAAGTGGGAGGAAATAAAATAAGATTAAACACACAAAACCAAAGTGAAATATACCTAAAATCTCTATATAAATGAATTGCATTCATTTAGCCACTTCTCTAAATGCCAATGGATTTATTTCTACAACTGTTATTGTATTAGATTCACCAATAAGAAAGGCATAGAGTAACCAGATGGATCAGGAAGAAAAAACTAATATTTTGTTCTTTACAGAAATCCACTTCAACTTCAGTGACAGAACTAAATATCCATACTTAAATTTCTTCTATGATGTTTTTAATGATCCCAGATTTTGTTGCCATCTTTTGTAAAAACCAATATGTGATGGGAGTTCTTTCTGAGCAAAACGTTGAATTTAGAATGTTTTTCTTAGAAATGCAACCCTTGATAAAAGTGCCCCTAGTAAATAGTCTACAAGGGAATGTCTCAATGGACTGAGTTTTCTGAGTGTAGATTTTCAATTACTTGTTCTGATGGCTGCCTCAGTTACTCCTCATCCTGAAATGTTGTGTTTGTGTTTGGCATTCCCCTGAGGTTGTGTTGTGGGGAAGGTTTTACTCAGCAGTGGATTCATAGGTCAAGTGTTATTAACTGAAGTGGTTTGAGTACAAGTTGAGGCTAAAAAGGAAGTGGATACATAATTTTTCACTCAGCCATTGGTACAAATTAGCTATAATTAGAAAAAAAATTGAGCAGCAGAGAATTGCCCATTCTTTTAGAGAAAGACACATACACACACACACACACACACACACACACACACAGAATCTCTTGCCTTTTTTTCCTAAATTCTGACTAACGTCTTCCATTGTAATGAAAACCAATACTTCTTCATTTTCATAAATAGCACTGTAGACAATGTCATGATCATGCCTCTGGAATATTATTATATTTCTAAAGTTATATTATGGCTAACTTTGTCCTTGATTGCCATAAGTCCTGCCTCTCCCACATAGCTAAATATCTACTCATCTCAAAGCAGCTTGAACAATCATTTTTATTTTAGTGGAGAAATAATGTCATCTGGCACCCTTCCTTACAAAACTTCTGCCTCATCAAGATTCTCAAACCTTCTTTTTTTTAAACCCAATTTCCTAACTTTCTATGTCTCTAGGTTAATCTTTCTATAACTTTAAACTTTTCTTTTCAGTGAGCTGGAGGCTGAGTCAAACCTCAACTTTGCTCTGAGCTTTCCTCCTGGTTCTGCTCAGCAATCACTCCTGATGGCGCTCAGACACCAAATGCGATGCAAGGGACTGAGTTGGGTCAGTCTGGGTCCTAAATTTTCTCTCCTCTTATCTCTGAGCTGACTCCACAGTGCTGCATGCCATCAGAAAAATCTTCCAGAACACTTAATCTAGACCACCAATCATATTACTCATCACTATAATTAGCTTTTCTGATTGCTTTGTTCTGGCCATTTATTTGATGACTGCTACATTTATTTCTCATCCTGATCTATTCTGTGCTATGAATTTTATGAGAGGTAATACTATGTCCTCTGGACTTATAATGGTGTCAGGTAAGCAGGAATTGCACTATGCACATGTGTTGCCAAATTTATGACTAGCTGAATTCTAGGAGTTTGGGAGAAAGTGCAGATGTGCATGCATAGCTCAGATTTGGACTGTCAGCTTATTTCCTGGGTTGATCCTTTATGCTTTTTTAAAGGGTAGATCTCTTCTGTGCCTCCTAGCTATCAAGACATGAGCAACCATATAGAGTCTTCCTCAAATCATATACCAAGGTCTACCTCACTGGCACCTGTAGTTAGATAGAGATGTTCAATTTAGGAAGTATAAGTAAAAAGTTCCTCTCTAGGACCAATATGTATTTATAAATTACCATCACACATCTTAAAAAAGATGATAGTATCATTACAAGTTGGCTTTTTGTGTAAGTTATATAAACATTTTGAAAAGAGCATGTATTTGGTACAATACATGCAAAAAGAGGAAATCAGTACAGAATTTATTTATTTTAGGAGATAACATGGGAAATTGTATTTTTAAAATGGTAGAACATAAGAAAGGAGACCAATCATATTATAGTAAAATAAGAACAAAATTGTAAAAACACAAAAGCAAAAGATAAATGGGGAAGTATTAATACTGTAGAGTATTATATGTTACGTTTACTCTTCATAAACAATTAATAAAGCCCTCCATTATTCTAACTCATGCACATCCAGCATTATAATAAATTATTATTACACATCACAAAATCTCCATTTCACTAGTCACAAGTTCTGCTCCACTTTTTTTAATCATCTATAACTAATTAAGTTGTATATCTTCCTAACATAACAATTAAACAAATCTACATGACAAGTTGTGATAAAAGCAAAATTCAGAAGCAATTTGTCTTCATATAGCCCCGTCCATTCTAATTGTAATTGAAAACACAATTGACTAAAAATTACCTTAACAAGATGGCTTGATCAATTACAATCGTTCTATTAAACTGACATAATACTCATTGAGCTGAACAACTAAATGCTCTGCTGAGAATTATATTGGTACCCATAGAGTTTGGCTTATAACGTTTGTGCCAGAAATTTTAATGATAGAACAAAATGTTTTCCTGAGTAAATGAGAATGATTATTCTGTCCAAAATAAAGCAAAATACCCCTGTGATTAGGACACTAACTTTGTATGGAAAAAATTCTAAAGGAAAAATCTGAAAATGAATCAACATCCTGATACCAACAGTGGACATTTTTCTCTCCCTTGAATTTCATTTTCTTTTTATCATCTCAGAAACATAATAGTCACAGACATATGTTTACTCATTCCTCTCTCTGAAAGAACATAAATAAGAGAATTTTTAATGAAGAATAAAATCATTAAAAGATTTTCATTTAATAAAGCTAAGACAGTCTGACATGTTTAAAATTGGTTTTATAAAAGTCAAGTATGAAAAAGATAGTTATAAAAATACCAAAGAAAGAAATTAAGGGAATAAACATAGCTGATTTTCTAGCAAGCAGGATTTTGTTCCCATAAAATCTTCTAAAACTGAATAATTTAATATGGACTCTTTTGCCTTCGTATATACAACAACAAAAATAACTTTAAAATAAAAGCTGGTTTATTGGAACTTGATCTCTTTGAACAATTCTGCCATATGAAGAATTTCAAGCTAGCTTCTGAACTCACAAATCTTAGTTGACAACCCATTCAAAGAACCAGATATATAAATGAGGTGATTTTAAAGAAGATTTGGTCACTAACTGAACACAGGTACCTTCGGGAGACAGCTTAAGTCAAAATATCACAAAACCTTTGGCAAAAAAAAGTGTTTTTATATTTTAAGCTTTAGAGTTCATGGCTGCTTAGTTTGGTAGCAAATGTTGTTTTATTGGCACTGTCCTCCCGTTGTTCATTGATTTGCTCAAGCGGGCACCAGCGGGCACAACATCTCCATTGTGAGACGTGTTACTGTGTTTGGCATATTGAATATGCCACAGGGAGCAGGTGGGATACTCTTAGTAGCTTGCCAGGCTCTGAGAGGGACAGAGGAATCAAATCTGGGTCAGCCTCATGCAAGGCAAACACCCTACCCACTGTGCTATAGCTCCCGTCCAGCTGTATCACCCCGTTAACAAAAATTCTGGATTTTCTGGAGTACGTAGCCACATTCACAGCATCTCAAAGTCTACAACACTAATAAACCAGTAGTAGCACACCAAGCTGGATGAGATATAACATAGAAGATAACCACTCTTGATTAACCAAATACAAACATAGAAGGCTTAACTTAGAACAACATCTTAGTAATCTCTTATATAAGTACTTTATGGCTTCTAGGTGAGGTACAACAATCTTCACTAACTTTCTTCTAAGGAAACATTTTTTTTATCATTCTCTTAGTAAATTATTGATAACAAACAATATTAAATAAATAATTGAGAGCCTGCTATGGGGGCAGGCTTAAGGGGTGGTTGGGAAAATTGGAGATAATTGTGGAGGGAAGGTATAATGATGGTGGGACTGATGTTGGAATGTCGAATGCCTGTAACAAGTCATCATGCACAACTTTGTAAATCACAATGTTTATATAAAGTATAAGGGGGAAATTAAAAATCACATTAATTAAAAAAAGAAAGGCCAAATTATGTCTCAACATAGATGGAGTCAGAGGAAATCAGTCTGAGTGAAGTCAGTCAGGATAAAAACGGATAAAATGGGGCTTGAGTGATAGCACAGCAGGTAGGGTGTTTGCCTTGCACGTGGCTGACCCAGGTTCGATTCCCAGCATCCCATATGATCCCCCAAGCACCTCCAGGAGTAATTCCTGAGTGCATGAGCCAGGAGTAACCCCTGTGCATTGCCAGGTGTGGCCCAAAAAGCAAAAAATAAAAATAAAAAATAATAAAAATAAATAAATAAAGATAAATAATGATCTTTTTTATGTGGAACTTAAAATTTTTTAGATAAGTATTAAAGCAATGGATGCTTCTACATGCTTAAAATAGTAACTGGTATACTGTAAGCTCTCATTAATATTATCTAGTGCTACAGCAAATTTTTTAAATGGATTTTACATTTTTTTCCTGTATATAATAAGTGTGAATCTAATAACAATCTTATAGTCACAATTTTTGGAATTCAATGTAAGGGGTGAAATAATAGAGGGAGTTTAGATTATTTGTATAAAAATAACTGTTTTAATTTGCAAAATGTCCTCAGGGAAATCAATACTCATCTTTTTCTTAATTTCTTCAACAGAGAAATGCTAAAATAATACTAAATTAATACTAAGGAAGTGAAAACAGAGCGAATCAGATTTCTATATAAAATACCATTGCATTAATTTCAAAATTACCTCAGGAAAATCAATACTCATCTCGCTCTTAATTTCTTTGGTACAATGATACTAAAGTACACAGACATCTCCTCACCTGTATATTCATGAATATATATGTATATATTGATCAGTACATAAGAAACTGAGTTTCCTTTAAAAATGGTCAAGCTTATTCTTTCCATTATAAAATTTCTGTGGATATTTTATTAAAATACATTGTATTTCCTGAAATCTCTAAATAAGTATAATCAACATCACAAAACCATTGCTAAATGACTCCTGATCATTGTTTATATCATACTTTATTTTTAAATTAGAAGTTAGATAATATGGGTACCAAAGACTTTATGTTTGAAATACTGATATACAAAGTTACTCTTCCTTCTGAAGGCTCTCTTCCAAGCTCTAGACTGTATCCACACAAAATACCCTCACACTGAGGGACCAGGCGAAAACTTTTATCTGTTTAATTTCTTACTCTCTCTTTCTCTCTATCTCTCACATGCACACACAGAGAAATAAATTTAAATTTATTTAAAATTTTTATTAACTTTCTTACTCTAGACATTAACATCTATTACTCGTTAATGAAATGCATGAGACCTTTACACTATGCAAAGAAATAGAATATATGTTGAGCTAATCTCAGGCTGAAGTCTTTTTTCTTAAAATCTACCAAAGTCTCAGTGAAATATACATAGGCATAGGCATTTTTTGCATAGAATATATCACTTCTGTCACTTGCCATCCCGCTGCTCATTGATTTGCTAGAGCAGGCACCAATAACATCTCCATTCAACCCTGTCACATGCTAGTGTAGCCAGTGGCGTCTGCTCACTCCAGGAACACAAAGAGCCTCACACCGTTCGTTCAGGGTCTTGACGAAGTCTGACCATCTCATAGGTAGGCAGCCAGGTGTTCTTTTGACGTCTTGTAGAATCCAGTTGGTAACAGCTCTAGTCCAGGGGTCATCTCTAAAATGCATTACGATACCGACCCATCTGATTTTCGACGCCTTGGAAAACAAGACAGTGTCCCTGATTCTCAGTCATCGATGGAGGTCAGAACACCGGATTCCTTCTCTCACTTGAGGGAAACATGATAATCCAAGCATAGCCCAAAGAGGAATCAAAAGATTCTTATCCTATTTTCATAGGGCTCAGGTCTCTGAGTCATATGTTAGTGCAGGAAGAACTGTGGAGTCGAAAAGATGTGCCCGGAGCTGGAAGTTCTTCGTCCTCTAAACAACTTCTTCGATGCTGTTAAAGGTGTTCCACTCTGCTCTCTTCCTCCTGGACAGTTCTGGTGCCAAGTCATTCCTCATGTTGAGTTCTCAACCCAGATACATGTAGCTGCTGCATTCAAAGATGTTCATTCTGTTGAGAGCAAATGGAATGTCAGGGACTAATTAGTTTATCATGAATATTGTCTTGGTGAGATTCAGCTGCAGTCCAACCTTTCTACACTCACAGTTGAAGTTGGCCAGCATTTGTGCTGCTTGGCTAATGTTTGATGTTATTAGAATGATGTTATCAGAGAAATGGTATTGGTGTAGTTGCCAACCATCTATTCTTACTCCCATTCCTTCCCATTCTTGTGTCGCATGACGTTCTCAAGGGTAGCACTGAAGAGTTTTGGTGAAATGGTGTCACCCTGCCGAACCCCTCTCCTTACGTCGATGATCACTTCCTTATAGAATGGTGAGATCCTGGTGGTGAATCCATAATACAGCTCACAGAGTATCCTTATGTACTGAGTTTGAATTCCCTATTTGGCTAGGGCTTCGATGACTGCTTCAGTCTCAACAGAATCGAAGGCCTTCTTTAAATCAATGAACATTACACAGAGGAGAATCTTAAACTTTCACGAAACCTCAATGAGTTTGGTCACTGTATGGATATGATCAATCGTGCTGAATCCTTTTCAGAACCCGGCTTGCTTGCATGGTTGTCATTCGTCTAGTGTTCTGCCAATCCTATTCAGGATGACTTGAGTGAATAACTTGTAGACGATGGACAACAGGCAGATCAGGCAATACTTGCCAATGTCGTGGATGTCTCCCTTCTTGTACAACAGGACAGTCCTGCAGGTTTTCCATTGGGACAGAAAGTTGCATTCAGACAGGTAGCTTGTGAAGAGCCGAACCAGTGTATTGACGAGTACTGGCGGCAGATTCTTCAGGTGTTCGGGTCTGACATTGTCTGGACTGGATGCTGTCTGCCTCTTTACCAACAAAATGGCATGTCGAATTTCAGAAGGGAGAATTCTGGGAGTGACATATGCATCCTGTGGAACTTGGTATCTGGGCAGGTGGATGTGGCTATCGAAGAGATTCAAATAGAAGTCGTGGATAACCTTTTCCATTGCCCTTCTGCAAGATGTGTTAGATCTATAAGGATGTCTGAGAGCAGTTATCTTGGTCTTATAGTTGGCGAAGTACAGGTGGGCATTGCGAATACTTTTCCTGGCTTTTGCTGCATCGGCCAACACTGATGCTCCTCTCTCTTTGAGGTCTTCCTTTGTCACTTCTGTGCACAGCTTTGTGAGCTCAGACATTAGCTTGTGATTGCTCAAGCTGGCGCCAAGCCACACTGGCAAATGAGCTCAACAGTTTCCAAAGACAGGCATCTTTTTGTGGCTTTCTCTCTCTCAGTGTTCCTCACACAATCATGTAGATGCTGAACCAGTTGATGGTGCTCTTTTTCAATGTTGTCAATGATGACATCTTCTCATATTGCTGCAATAGTGCCAAAGAGCTCCCAGTTGTTTGTCGTTTTGGGAGTTCTCTTCTTAAACTTTGCATCCCTTTCTCCCCACTCCGTGAAGTAGAATTTTGCATGAAGACAGTGGTCTGATCCTGTATGGAATTTTGGGACATTAGTGACATTGGTCAGGCCAAACCATCGATTGAATATGATGTGGTCAATTTTGTTGTGAAACTCTCCAGACTCCTATGTCCAACATTTAGATTTAGCCTCCTGGAACTGGGAGTTACCATGGATGGTTTTGGTCAACATGATGAACTCAGATAGTCTCTCACACTGTTCATTCCATTCCAGGCCATGAGTCCCGATGTGGACTTCTTTAGGTGACCTTATAGGTCCTATCTTGGCATTGAAATCTCCAACAATGACTTTGTAGAAGGTGTGGTCTTCGTTATAGAACTTCTCCAGCTCCATGTAGAACGTCTCAATTTCTTCTTTATCGTAGTTGGTTGTTGGTGCAAATACAATGAAGATAAAAACTGCCTGCAATGAGCCACATATATTCAAACGTAAGCATATGATTCGGGTTGTTAAACTTTTGAACAAATTAATACTCATGGCCAAGTTCATGTTAATGAAGACATCAACACCACTGATGCCTCTATTGTTTCATGTTCTGAGAATAGTTCTTCTCCAGTGTCAAAATGAAGTGATGTGATCGATGCCTTCTGGTCTAAATCAATCTAATGACGTCGTACTTGTTCTTCCGCACTTACACCATCAGGCCCTTGATGGTTGCTTTCAATGCCAGAATACATGTGTTAAATATGCAGACACTCATTTTAGTCCTCCATTTGGGCAGCCTACTTCGGTCTTGAGATTTTAGTAACCTCTCCTTGCTAGTCCTTCTCAACGCTGCCATATTGGGATTCTTCCAGGGTCAGAGGAATGAGGCCCATTTTTGTTACTGTTTTTGGCATATTTAATATACCACGGGTAAGCTTGCCAGGCTCTGTCATGCATATGGCATGTAGACAGAAATATATAATGTAATTGTTTAATAGAAAAATTAAAAGTATTGTATTTAAGTAATAATAAGAATAGTCAGTGACTTAAGTGAATCAATGTGCACCTTTTGGTCATAAATGCCTCCAAATGAAATGCACATAGGTACAAATAAAGGATGTAAATGTCCATGGAAATATGGTTATATACATAGCTAGGAAATTTTCTCCTAATTCTTCAAACAATTTTATTGTATAAATATAAAATCCCCATGATATATACATATGCAAATGTAATTTTAGCTGATTTTGGCCATGTTTCATAAATAGACTATTTCACACATTGATTTATATTTAAAATTTTCTTCTAAAATTCACTTCATTCTAACAAAACTTTCCTGGAATATTCATTCAGTTTGTTATATACAGCTATTTTTTTTATATTCATTCAATATAAACTACCATTGATTTCCACTCTAATAATTCCATTTGCTCTAATATTAACCCACAAATGGTCTTTCCAAAGCACTTTTGTACACAGTGTTACAATGTGCATTGTTGCCACATGTCTTAGATCTGAAATAACAGACCTAAGATAGACTAGTGTAAACAGAACAACCCTGTTTTGTTCTTTTGAATGTGTGCCAGCCACTGTGATGTGAGGTGGTATCTCATAGTTGTTTTGATCTGCGTCTCCCTGATGATTAGTGATGGAGAGCATTTTTTCATGTGCCTTTTGGCCATTCATATCTCTTCCTTGGGAAAGTTTCTGTTAATTTCTTCACCTTATTTTCTGATGGGGTTGGATGTTTTCTTCTTGTAGAGTTCAACCAGTGCCTTATATACCTTTGATACCAACCCCTTATCAGATGGGTATTGGGGGAATATCCTTTCCCATTCTGTAGATTGTCTTTGTACCCTTCTACACTGCTGTTGGGAATGGCCTTTTGGAAAACAATATGGCTGCTTCTCAAAACATTAGAATTTGAGCTCCTATTTGACCCAGCAATACCACTTCTGGGAATATTCCCCGAAGAAGCAAAAAAGTATAGTTGAAATGACATCTGCACTTATATGTTCATCGCAGCACTGTTTACAATAGCCAGAATCTGGAAAAAACCCGAGTGCCCAAGAACAGATGACTGGTTAAAAAAACTTTGGTACATCTATACAATGGAATACTATACAGCTGTTAGAAAGATGAAGTCATGAACTTTGCATATAAGTGGATCAAGATGGAAACTATCATGCTAAGTAAGATGAGTCAGAAAGAGAGAGACAGACTTAGAAAGGTTGCACTCATCTGTGGAATATAAAGTAACAGAATAGGAGACTAAGACCCAAGAATAGTAGAAATAAGTACCACAAGGTTGGCTCCATGGCTTGGAAGCCGGCGTCACATGCTGAGGGAAAAGGCAGCTCAGAGAGACAAGGGAACACCAAGTAAAATGTGGTTGGAGAACCCACTCAGGAAGGTACATGCGTGCTGAAAGTAGACTACAGATTGAACAAGATGGCCACCCAATACCCTTATTGCAAACCACAACACCCAAAAGGAGAGAGAGAACAAAAGGGAATGCCCTGCCACAGAGGTGGGATGATGGGGGTGGGGGTGTGGCGGGAATGGGATTGGGAGGTGGGAGGGATACTGGGTTCATTGGTGGTGGAGAATGGGCACTGGTGAAGGGATGGGTTCTTGAACATTGTATGACAGAAACGCAAGCATAAAAATGTGTAAATCTGTAACTTTACCAAAAATAAAAATAAAAAGTAAATAAAATAAAAAATAAAACAATCTAAAAAACCAGAATTATTATCAGAACTTTTGTCTTTAAAAGTTTCCTTTTCTTTATTAATTTTATTGTATTATGATTTATGGCTATTTACTTTAACCAAAGGGATTTTCTATCTCTCTTAAGATCATCATGTTTTTCATTTGTCTCAAACTAGTTAATATGATCAATATTGTTGATGCAACCTTCTATCCTTGAAGAAATAAAAACTGGTCATTAAAAGATATTTTAAAATATCTGTATTTGTAAATTTATTTTATAGCATATATGAGTTCTTGTTACCATATAGATTGTGTTTTCTATTCTTGCCTAGCTATGATCATATTTTATTCTCATAAGAGACTAAATTCAAAAAATTTTAATAAGTATACTTATTTACAGCTGCTTAAGTATTTGAGGGAGCTGGAATTACTTGCTTTTCAGTCATTTTAAAATGAGACTTAAATTTCAATGATAAGTGTGACAACTGATTTTAATACTTTAGTAATAGAACTATTGTAAATACTATTTTTGTGACAGATTTTGACATTGTTTGCTTTTATCATAATTTGTACATTCTGTCTATTTTAAATATTTATTCAATATTTTGGACTGGAGTGATAACACAGAGGTAGGGCATTTTGCCTTGTCCATGGCCAATTGGGTCCAATTCCTCTCGGAGAGCCTGGCAAGCTACCGAGAGTATCCCGCCCACACAGCAGAGCCTGGCAAGCTACCTTGCGCATATTCAATATGCCAATAACAGTATCAACAAGTCTCACAATAAAGATGTTACTGGTGCCCACTGGAGCAAATTGATGAACAACGGGACGACAGTGCTACAGTGCATTCAGTATTTTAAAAAAATCATGATAACATCATCTTAGTTTAAATCTCTTTCCAATGTGCATTTTTCTCTTCAAAATGATTGTCTCTTTATAATCTATTTCTGGAATCACGGGCAACTGGGTATAGCAGGTAATTCTAATCCTTAAACTTTCAAATTGAGATCCTAAACTACTCCAAGAATGAGTAAACTAAAATAATTGTTTCAAATATTGATTTTTCTAAAACCATTATAAACAAAATGTAAACGAGTTGATATTGGAACTAGAGAGAACACAGGGGTTAAAGCACATGCATCCAAACACATGGTTCCCTGAGCACTGTTGGGTGCACCTCTGGCGGCCTCTGAGTACCAGTAGGGAGGCCTGGGCAATCTCTAGCCTCTGTAATACAGCGCTCGTGTAGAACCACATTGTCAGGCTCTCACACAGAACCACTGCCCACTAGTGGAGAATTCCAGGACCCCAAAATAAATTTTAAAATATTTTTTAGAAAGTGAATAGCCTTACATTTTATCAGTTTTCCTTGAGGTTTTGTCTGAATATCGTGAAGACCTAGCAAAATTACATAAATATTCTGTAATCAAGAAACAACATTTTGGTTTAATAGTTAGTATCATCATTATATTATTTTTATGACATTTAATGGATAAAATGTCAGTTTATGATTTGTAAATGTAGATAACTTCAGTTTCATTCAATGAAATTATGTTCTCCCCATCTTCGAAAGAGAAAATTGCTAGATGCGTTTTATGTGACATCAAGTATGATTAATTCTTTAAATCTATGGTATTGTCCTTAGATTGTATAAAGACGAATCATGAAGGAAAGTGTAAGATTAAAAGGATGAAAGCATCACCACATTTAATGAGCACACATGGTTTTCTGACAAAACAAATTACACCACGATGCTTATGATTAACTAGTTTCAAATTTTTCTCAGAGCTCAGAACTCCATCAGACAATGAAGCATAATAGAAAACTGTCTACAACATTAGAATTCTTTTTTTTAATTTTATGTTTATCATTGTCTTGTTATCTGTGATAACTCTCATATGCGTGTTCTTGTCTAGGAGATCAAAATTAAAATTTACTTAAATAGAAATAGCGCAGCTCATCAATGTACTAAAGAATAAAGTATACAAAGTAGAATGAATTTGTTTCAGCTTAAAATAAAATTACTATAATTTGTTTCTTCAATGCTATCATATATTTCCATTATTGAAAAATATATAGCACTAAAACTACTGCCTATAATGCACAATGATTTTTTTTGCACATTGTACTTTTTCATTAAAGTATTTTAACTTCATTCACTTTTATAAAAAAGCTGCAAGGAAATGTCTTTCACAAAGGTGTTGCAAGGACAGAAGGCTTACTATTAAACCACACAATTAAAATTGCTAAGAATGTAATTAGACCTGAAAACAATGACAGAACATGATTGATCTTGTCAGAGCAATGTACCAAATTCAAATCCAAAGGGAAATTACAGAATATATAAACTGTACTTTCACTTCTGTTTCCTAATAAACGTGGATCTTTACTTTGATGACCACCTTTGACCAGAAATTGAAACTTAATTTTATTGCAGTGAGCTAAGGGTTGCCCTTCTTCATGAATATTCAGTGAGATCTTTCAAGCTCATTAACTGTGATCCTATCATTTCTTTTAATCTGGAAAATACTTTCCCTGCCATCTATTTGTTATCCTTTTCTAAGCAATTTCTGTAAAATGACATAAAACTGCTACAGTTCAAACTGACTATTTTTCTTTGAATTTTCTTTGCACTCTTAACCCCTCAATGTCCATTTGTGTTCAGCACATTAGCTTTTATTCTCCCAAATAATAAGTTATTTGAGGTAAAATGCTAAATTTTCTTTCTATATAGTCTCATTAATTTTATTTGACCATTGAATCTTATATCATAAGCATGTATTTATATATCTACATGTATAACATTTCAGCTATGTTTTAATGGAAAGATAGCAAAATTAAATATTGTAGAAAATCTCAATGACAAGAATCATAAAGAAAAAATAGAAGATAACATGGATGGAAGAGTCACCAATGAAACAGATGCCTTCCAACATGATGTAGGATGGGGACTAAGTAAATTTTCTAATTCTGACTCAACCAATGGGCAGACTCAACCATGCGCAGATAGTTCCTATCTGACTTCCTCAACGTCTGTATGCAGAGACATGATTTCTGTTCTGGTTTTCTATAAATAATGCATACAATAGAAGCACAAAACAATGTTTATTTCATGCATATTTCTTGCATGTATAATTGTATGCTAAGATGAAAGAGGAGGAAGAGAGCAAGTATTCTGTAAAACAGCAGCATATTTGCTTTCCCTTATTTTTTGACAGAATCATTGTGAATGTTTTATATAAATGTTAGAACTTAATAATATGTCCACATAATTGGCCTTAGTAGTCACAAAAGGAAAATTCTTTAGATTTTTTAGAAAAATACCTATAGAAAAATATATTTCAATTTGCAGTTTCAAGAGATTAAGTTTGCAATATCAAATTTAGTGAATAAAATGTATACTTTTAGAACACTGCAAACTGAGATTTAAAACCTTCCATATTACTCTAGAGATCACATTTTCTTAAAATATACCCCTAATTGAGAGCATTCAAAATTGATTTCTTCCATCTGGCAGATCTGACAAGGATCATAAAACTGTACTTAAAACAGGTTCATGCTTAGAATTACACCTTGTGAGAACATATGTCTTTTTATATAAAGTGGCAGTCTAATATTCCTCCGAAATTTCCCACCATTCCAGGTGTAAGTATTTGGTAAGAAATGTAAATACAATGTTGGAAATAATAGGTGATTAAGACAATCAGGAGTTGTGAAATTCACCCTTATGTTACTCACTGGGTGGAAAGGATGTATTTTCTTCAGTTCCAGCTGACTATATTTTTATCTCTGGTTCTGTTTTTCTTCTGTCGTTTTATTTCACTTTATACAAAGATTAATTCCTTGAAAACATTGCTAGTTTTATTTTTCTTATTTCCAGTTTATAGGTCTCATCATTTTAGTCCTGCTTTTATACTTACTTTACCCAGCACCTAACTTTGGGGGAACAACATTGCTGACTACTTTTTTACGTTGAATGCTAAATTTTAATATTTCCTAACATGAGAAAAAGAACTTAGGAAAGAGCACCTCTCAATAACCTCTTTATTTTCCTTTCTCAGATGTAAAAAGTCACATGACCTATTTACTTCATCAACATTCACCAGTGTTTTCTTGAAGCACAAACCTTGTTTGATGTTAGCATGCTCAAACACAGTTAGCAAATATATTTCAAATTTTATGTCCCTTTGCTGAAAACTTCTCAGGTGTTTTAATAAACTAAATGAAATTGTGAGTCTCCAAGTCACAATAATTTATGGATAATTCCCCAAAGTAGTTGCTAGTTTGTTTCAGTGTTTCTGACTGAACAGTTGTGGAACTTTTATTATAAAAGATGACTAAATATTGTGGCAGCTATAAAACACCGTTTAAAAATCAGACAGATTTTTGCTAAACCAGGAAAACCCTTCAGCAAATTACTCTACTAGAACTAAGTGTCCAGGAACTTGATTCAACACATGCAATTTATTTTTCATATAATTTCAAAAAACTTATGTTAAAATTGACATCTGCTTACTTTATTTACTGATATCTGTTGCTATGAGAAGTAGATCATGTGTAACCTACCTCTCTCCAAAGGAACCACTTACTTTTTCCACAGCAATCAACAACATTATTTCCCTTTCTTTAGAAATGGATTGAGATTTATATTTATTCTACTGTATTTAACTCATTGATTCAGTCTAATTAATAGCACTCAAAAAAAAATCCTTCAACAAATATGAAGTCTATGATGAAAAAA
Organism: Sorex araneus; assembly: GCF_027595985.1. Taxonomy (NCBI): domain Eukaryota; kingdom Metazoa; phylum Chordata; class Mammalia; order Eulipotyphla; family Soricidae; genus Sorex; species Sorex araneus. The sequence continues at coordinate 55,178,253 of NC_073308.1, read as the reverse complement.
CTGGCATCTTGTGCCTTTGAAACTTAAGGCAGAGGAAGAGAAAGCCATAATATTATTTCTAAAAGCACTGGTACAGAGGAGACGTCCAAAGGAAGAAAATCCATATTTTGCCTTCAGGTAGTAGTTTTAGAGAAGACAGTGCTTGAGCTAGTGCTTGAAGGACAAGTAGGAAGACAATTAGATATCATCTGACGATAGAAGAATAATACTTCATCTGTAGGGAGACCCATAATAGCTTTTCTAAAAGGAATGGGCTGAGGACAGAAACAGCTTCTCCTAAACATTCCAAGTTTCCTTGGATAACATCTTCACTTGATCTCCAATCTCCTTCCAAAGGTTAAAAACTCTACTTACTGGCTCCATTCTATAGTGTAATTACTCTGAGATAAGGCCAGAGCAACTGCATGTTACAGAGAATAGTGGTAAGACAAATAACATTTATTATCTATTATATATGAGAAACATTAGAACAAAAATCACAAGAGATAAAAACAGAACAAGACAGTGAAATATGGATAGGAGAGATAATATATTTGAGATTAAAACATATTCTATTAAACACCATGAAATAATGACCTCATATCACAACAGATACACAACATTACTATACTTGGAGTAATACATCAAGCAAAAGTAATAATTGTCACAAATTAAAAAAGTACACAACAGAACATTTTGTTCAGGGGCTGGAGAGTTAGCACAGCACTTTCTTTACATGTAGCTAAGCCAGGTTTAATGCCCAGCACACCGTATGGTTCTCCAACCCATGCCATGAGTGATCTGTGAGCACTGCCAGGTGTGGCCAAAATAAAACCCAACCCCCAAAAAAGTAAATAAATAAAATTTTTTCTTAAGTTTGAAAGCGAAAGATAAATATAAATACTTACATCAAAGTAATGCCAGAACCAGTATAGCAAGTTAATGGTTTGCCCCTCTGGAAATCCTTCATGCCACTTACTTCATTGTCTGAGAGCTTTTCTTTTCTCAACAGTAGCCATGCTTCATTAAAGTTTCCCAAAAGTATAAAGAAAACAAATTGTAGAACCCAATTTGCTAGCCAAGTGGCAGGATTTTCTGATCTGGAAATGTGAAATGTGAAATGTGAAAGGAGAATCTAACACTTGTAAACTAAAGGACATATTAAATTATGTTTAGTAGCATGGTAGTAAATTGGAATAGCATGGGAATAATTTACCATACTTATACAGTTATTTCTGTGAACCAAAAAGAGTTTCCAGCATGGTAGACACTCAAAACTATGGTCCTCTAACTGACTGTAAGAGGTTGATCCTATTACTTTTCTAACTTTAAGTTAGGTAATATCACTAGTAAATGAAAAGAACAATTAGAATCATGGATTGAGGTCCTTGGGCGTATAATTATCAGAAATTTAGAAAGCAGAAATAAACAATTTTCTCACCAAAATATTTAGGTCATCCAGCTTGTCATAACTTGTATTCAAGGCCATGTCAGACAGAATGAGTCCAGTCCATCATCCCAATATTCTAATGACTCCCTAAGAATCAGGTCAAGTACTAGGACATGACCCAGGTTCAGTCTCTGGCACCACATGTTGCTGAACACAAGTCATTAGGAGTATCATCTGAGCATAAGCCAGGAGAAACATGTGAACAGTGCCAGGGGTGGCTGCAAAATCAAAAAATAGAAGGAAGGATAGAAGAATGAATAGGAGGAATGGATAAAGGAAAAAGCAGATCTAGATCATCAGTTTTATTTATTACTGTTGATTTGCATATAAATCTATTCATTGCATACATAATTTTTAAACTGAAAGTGAAAACTCAGATTTAAAACAAATAAGGTAGAGAAAATTAATTATATATAAAAAGTTATATATATCTATAAAGTAAATTACTCTGGCACAATTGCTTAAGAAATAAGAATATCTACCTTGTCCATCATTTAATAAACACTAGATTTTATATAAGTAGTTGTCTTCCATTGTCGTTCTTACTGTTTTTGGCATATCGAGTATGCCATGGGTAGCTTGCCAAGCTCTGCCCATGTGGGCGGGGTACTCTTGGTAGCTTGCTGGGCTCTCCGAGAGATATAAATAAATAAATAAATAAATAAATAAATAAATAAATAAATAAATAAAGCATTTGAGAAAGTAGCAAAGGAAAGATAAATAAATAAATTAATTAATTAATAAAAACCTAGGACAAGAGGAGACTTAAAGCCGCAATCTGTAAGTCATTTTCAAGTAGCATTAGTCTCTTGTGCTACTGAGGGTTGGGGTTGGGAGTGTGGGTGATTTCCCTTTGTTTGTTTAAATAAGGTCAATTTACAAGAGGTCATTAGCATTTTTTATGTTCTGAAAAAACATATCTATATGTATGGGCTTGGGAAACAGGTCACTTAAAGTAGGGCAGGTTAAACAACACATTTACATTGAAGAGACTGTGCACAGTTTCCTGGATAAGCCTAAGTACTTTTTACAGATGGTAGAGTTTAAGGAAGTAAAGCTATGCTTCTAGAATAAGAATTGATTAATAAATAAGTAAAGAAGAATCAGATAGGAAATGCTGCTTGCTGTGACTATAAATATATGAAAATATTTTTATTAAAGTACAACTTTTTCACGTTTATTTTTATTAAGGTAACATTAGTTTTTGTGCCTGTAGGTGTTTTAGGGATAAAATTTTATACCTCTTACAGTATTTACTTTGCAATTCCACGCATACCATTACAGTACCAGTATCCTTCCACTCATCATAGTTCAGTGTGTCCCTTTTCCCTAGTTACTTCCCTTTCTTTGGGACAGTTCTGCAGGACCCATAGGTTTCTCTGTTTCTGTGCTTTAATGCTCTATATATCACATGAGTGATATTGTCCAGTGTTTGCTTTTCTTCTTTACTTACTCACTTAGCAGACAAAGTGAAACTAAAAGGTTTATTCACTTAGCGGAACTTACTCCAGTTCTCCAGTTGAATGGGGTAGTGTGCCATTCTGCTGGAGATTGGATTGAAGAATAAAGACTTTATGCTGAGTTTATCACCTCAGAGCAAAGTGGAACTGAAGGTCACGGGCAACGCAGAGGCCACAGTTGGGTTTCTGGTGGTGGACAAAGCTTTCTATGTCCTGAACAGCAAACACAAGTTCATATAGAAGAAGATGAGAGGATGTGGGCTTTGGGAACAAGAGGCAGCCTGGAGATTTTGTTCTGTTTTATTTTGTGTTGGAGTCACACCTGGTCATGCTCAGGGCTTACTCCTGGCTCTGTTCTCAGGGATCACCCCTGGTGGTGCTCAGGGGACCCTCTCGGGTGCCGGAGATCAAACCTGAGTCATCTGTGTGCATGACAGCCCCTGTTGTTTGGAAATTTCTAATTAGAGTCTCCGTTTTTGAAGAAACTCAGCATGAGGGAGTGGCTCATATATAAAGCATGAGACACATGCTTTATATATGGGATGCCTGGGCTTGATTCTCAGCACCTTCAGCAGCAGTCCCTGACACTGAGTAGCCCCGAGCACTATTGGGTGTGTGTAGGATGACATTACTTTGTCCTTTCCCTCCTTGCCACAAGTAGCTTGTCCCGGTTTTACTCAGAGTTTAGGCTTACCCCAGTCTCACCCATCAAGGTGTTCCCGAATCTCTCCCATCCCTTTGTTTAGCTATAATCACTTCTCCATGCTCTCTTCCCCAAAAGAGTTAATCCGAGGCTTTCCCTTAATCTGACTCTGCTAATTTGCAAGGTCAGACCTTCCTAGGATACTGAATTTATATTATATAAGTTAATATTGCCTTTCTCTTCTTCTTGTGCCTTTTGAATAATTTACTTTAAAGCTATGACTGTTTTGTATAGACACAAGAAGACAATATTATGTTTTTATAACTTGGGAATTAATTGGCCTCGAATATTCCCTCCCGGGCCTCTGCTTTCTCCACTTAAGCCTCAGTTGCCCTCAGTTCCTAGCACCCCAAAGTAGGGTCCCCGACGTGGGACAGGAAGGATCCAGGGCAAGCGGTGAGTTATGTGCTACCCTGGCATCGAGATGGGCCTGGCCAAAGTGCCTAATTCTTAACTATAAGTTAAGAGCTTGATCATAGACCAATGCTGTCATGATCCAATAGTAATTATGAGACTGGGACCCTGCCAGGGATAGGAAAGACTGATCTGGCCTGAGCACTGTAGTCTGAGATTGAGATGGCCCCAGGAGAGCAATTCTATAAGGTTTAATGCATCTCTTATTGTGTCCATACAAAATAATTAATATTATGAATTCTTATATGTTTGCTGGCTGAGGAGAAGAGAAACACATTCATGGGACTCCGCCCTTGGGTGGATCCTCCTGCTGAAAGAGAATTAAGTCCTAGGAGAAGCATCCCCTAAGGGAAAGGAACCTTACCCTATTGATGGTGACCACACCTATGTGTATGCCCCAACCCCCTCATGCTGTGGAGATTTAACTAGGCTGTGAGAGTGGGTTGGGGGCCAGATCCACGAGCCAGATCCACGGGGCAGATCCACGGGGAGAGACCCAGGAGAGCGGGAGAGAAGCGGAGGGAGAGAATGAAATAAACGGATCGAGCAACCAGTTTGGCCTTCTTCCTTCTTCCTTCCGTCGCCTGCCCTCGACTGACGGCACACACAACGGTTCTGGGGCACCGGACGCGGGCGGTGAGACAGAGCCGCCTGGAGAGCCCTCGAGTGCACGCGCCCCTCGGCATGCTTTAGTTTTTTACAGGTGTGGTCCTTTTTAAAAAGAGACAATATCGTTGTATGTGGGCTGGAGCCATAGCACAGCAGGTAGGGTGTTTGCCTTGCACGTGGCAGACCATGGTTTGATTCCTCTGTCCCTTTCAGAGAACCCAGAAAGCTACCGAGAGTAACCCGCCCGCACGGTAGAGCCTGGCAAGCTACCCATGGTGTATTCAGTATGCCAAAAACAAAAACAAGTCTCACAATAGAGACGTTACTGGGGCCCACCCGAGCAAATTGATGAACAATGGGAGGACAGTGCTACTCCAGTTCTATCCATGTTGTCGTATAGGGTAATATTCCATCATACCTTACATGTGAATACTATTACATCACGAATATATACTAAAGCCTGTTTATTCACTAAAAATGCTTTGAGAATGTGAGTTTTATTATACTTGTGGCCATTGTAAATAAATCTTAAATGAAACAAAATGTGAGTATTTATTTCCACATTAGTACTTTTGTATTCTTTATATAGTCACCTAAGAGTGGCATTTCTGGATTCTACAGAAAATGTACTTTTAACATTTTGAGAAATCTCATACTGTTTTCCATAGAGATTGGAACAATATATATTCCCACCCAGAATGTATGAGGACTTTGCTTCTCTTTACTCCTCTCCAGCATTAGTAGCTTCTGGCATTTTAGATATAGATAATGCTGACAGTTGTGAAGTAATCAATTGATCATTGCCCTCATAATTTGCATATCAGCAATTAAAATGACAATGTTTTTTTTTCATGGGTATGTTGGTTATGTATTGCTGGATAACATTGGTTTGTCCTTACTCCTCTGCTGCAGGGAACTTAGGTTTATTGAGTAACGTCCATCACAGAGCTCCAAGGCACTTCCATTCCTCTGTGTTTATCTTTAACATCTTGTTTGTGCTCTGCTTCCCCTATCTGTTAATGACTTATATCACCAAATCAGATCCTGTGACTTGTAAAGTCAGATTATTCTGAGGACTCTGGGTTTTATATATGCAAAATTGCATTTCTCTTTCCGTTATGTCCTTTGCATAGTTTATTTTAGAATAATGTCCAGTTTGTATAGACACAGGAAGACAGTTAATGCTATGCTTTTGTAACTTGGGAGTTAATTGACTCCAAATAATATTCACTCCTGGGCATCTGTCATGTTTACTTGACTTAAGCCTCAGTTGTCCTTAGTTCCTAACAGCCCCAGAAGAGGGTCCCAATGAAGAACTTGGATGGACCCAGGGCAAGCCTTAAGCTAACCTGGCACCAAAAAGGTACAGATCAGGCACCACAAAACATAGAATAAGAGCATAGTAATGGACAAACTCGGTCATGACTCCAAAAAGAAGCAAATGGATAAAGACCCTGCTAGGGTTAAGAAAGACTAACCTGGCCTAAGGACTGTGGTCTGGGATATATAGCGAGATGTCCCTAGAAGGAGCCACACTTTAAGCTTAATAAATCTGTGTCCATACAAAATGAATGAAATGTTATTGAGAAGTTAATTTAAGGTGGCTGTTTAAATGGATTTGAACTAACAAAAGGAGAATACACCTTTAGATAGAACTCCGCCCTTGGATATATCTTGCAGGATAAGATTTTTCCCTAGAAAAAGCTACCCCTGAAGGAAGGGCTTTATGTCTATTGATTGTGAAACCATCATCATCATCATCATAGTCATCATCATAATGATCCCATTGATTGTTGATTTTCCTGAGCGGTCTCAGAAACGTCTTCATTCGTCCTAGCCCTGAGATTTTAGAAGTCTCTCTTTACTCGTCCTTCCCAACGATGCTGCACTGGAGGCTGCTTCAAGGTGAGGGGAATGAGACCCAACATTGTTACTGGTTTGGGCATATGAATATGCCATGAGGAGTTTGCCAGGCTCTCCCATGCGGGCAGGAAACCCTCAGTAGCTTGCCAGTTTCTTCAAGAGAGAGAGAACTAGGCTATAAGAGACTTTGTCGCTCTCTTCTGGGAGCTTGGTTTTATAGTCTCTGGATGTTGGTTGTTGAAGGGATTACACATGCTATGGGCAGTTTCTGGGTGTGACCACCTAGCTACTGGAAATTGGGGGATCTGGGCAGAAGAGGCCCAGTCTCGATCCAAGCAGGCTTGGAGGTCTCAGCCCCGGGTCTCACATGCCTGGGTTCCTCTGCCAGTTCCTTCATGAGTGAGGCTTGTCTGAATGTGTGGAGAGGGGCCTTAAGCATGACTGTGGCTGTGTTCCAGAGGTCTTTGGCTGCGGGGGCTCTGCTCGAGGCAGGGAGGGAAACTCGACCCACCCCCTCCAATGGGCCCCAGTGAAGACAGCCAGGCGAGGGGGGCAAGAGACTCTGCATTGTGCAACCATACCTAAGTGTATTTGCTACCCCTGACTCCCGAGGATTGTCTAGATAACTAAGGGTATGATAGTGAGGGGGAGGAGACTGGAATACAGGGTGTGAAGGGGGATGGGAATATGAAGTGCACAGTGAGACTGGAATAAGGGGCGCGTGGAGATGGAAATAAACGGTGACTGATCACGGATCAGCCTTGCCCCATTCCGTCCTCTGTTCGCCCATTACCATGGGCCACTCAGGGTGGGGAGGCAGCTCCTGACCACCAAACAAACCCACATTTTGAATGCACAATGTATTTTTTTTGTTGTTGTTGAAAAATCCTTTAAGCTCTTATTCTGATTTTAGATTGTGTTTGTTTTTCCAGTTGCATTTATATCTTTCTTTGCTAGCTTTTCAGTTTTTAATTTGATAAGATCTTATGTTTACCTTTTCCTTTGTTTCCTTTGTCACTGCAGCTGAATTGTCAAAAAAATCAAGAAAGCCAATGTAATTGTATATTTATGGTGATGAAAAATTAATAGTATGTACTGAAATTGAAAAATGGATTTTAACTTCATAAAATATAAAAAGCTTTAACGTTTACCAAAATTTAAGGCTCTTGGAAATGTTCCTTTCTGAATATTTTTGAAGCCATTAATTTAAGGCTTTTATCTACCCACTTTTATCTCAAATGATTGGCTAATGATTGAATTAGCTGAGATATTATTGTAACTCTGATCAATTTTGTCATTACTGTCTCCATAACTTCATCCTTCCCTCCACAAATCAATAGTATAAATAAATGACTTATTACTGACAAAGTACATTATGAGAATGCTAGAAATAAATGTTAACAAATGAAAGTAGCATAAATAATGTAGCAATGGTTTAATGATTGTTTTATCAGTGATCTGAAACATCACTTAATCAAGTCAGAACTCATGAGGACAAAGCGATGAGTTAGTGGGCTAGACTTCAAACTCTGGACTCAAAAGACATGGGCTTACAGCCTGGTACTGTATGATCTCCTGAGCACTGCATGGAGACACTTCAAAGCACAATACTAAGATAGTTTCTGAGCATCACTAGGTGTGAGATAAAATCCAAAAGAGTGAGGCACAGAAATTGTTTGAAGGGCTGCAGGTCTGGCTTCCATAAGGGAAACCAGAGTTTAAGCCCTGGTATGGTTAGGAACCTTTATGGTTCCCTTAGCAACATCAGGGATGATTCTAAAGTACAGAGTCAGGAATAGCCACTGAGCATCATTCCCTGGTGTTCCCCACCCCCAGGTAGAGAGCGTGGAATTTCATCTTCAACGAATAAAACCACATTATGTGCAGAAGCGCATATATTTTTTAAGTAACTTGGTTTCTTATTTACTAAATTCACTAAAGTTGTTAATCATTTTCACATGAATATCAAGGATTAGAAAGTCAATTGGGTGAAGGCATTATTTTAAATGATGTTGGCAATTCAAAAGTTATCTCAACATTTTTCAGAATCTGTTTTATGTTTATTGCTGAAGACTAAAATTTCATGTCTTTATAATATGCTCCATTTATAAGACTATCTAAGTCAAAGGAAAGCTATACCTTTAAAATGTAGTTCATTAAAGTAAGTGCACTAGACAGGTTTTATAAAAATCTTTGAAAATGCCTTATTTCTGGGGTTTGAGCAATGGTAGAGCAGGTAGGCACAGCCTTGCCTTGCACAAAACTGACCCAGGTTTAATCCCTGTCATCACACCTAAGTGATTCCCCGAGTTCTGTCAGGGGTAATCCCTGAGAACAGAGCCAATAGTAAGCTATGAGCACTACCAGGTGTGGTCCAAAACTAAGTAAAGAAAAAGTACCAGTTCCCTATCCTTTGAAGTTTAGAAAATTAATCTCCAGCAGTCGGCAATATATAGTCAAGTGCTGGCACTTTATCTGATAATCCACTTTCCTTAATCTAATTATGCCTTCTTTTGAAAAAGCCTCTACACATACACATTTTCAAGTGAAGGAAAATTGGAATGTTTCTCCCTTTCTGACATAGCCATCACTATAAGTCATTAAACTATACTTTCTTCAAATTTGAAATATTATAAATGCTATTTACAAATGTAATTGTATAAATATATATATATATATATATATATATATATATATATATATATATATATATATAGCACCGTAGCACTGTCGTCCCGTTGTTCTTTGATTTACACCTATAACATCGCCATTGTGAGACTTGTTGTTACTGTTTTTGGTATATCCAATACACCATGGGTAGCTTGCCAGGCTCTGCGGTGTGGGCAGAATACTCTTGGTAACTTGCCGGGCTCTTCGAGAGGGAAGGAGGAATCAAATCCAGGTCAGCTGCATGCAAGGCAAATGCCTTACCCGCTGTACTATTGCTCCAGCCCTATATATGGAAAAATATAATTGTATAATAGACTATTATATGTATGTGTATTAAGTATGTAAATAAAACCATGTCTTTCTCAACATATATTTATACAAATACTTGCACAGATTCACTGGACACCTTTTTCAATTATGTATATGAGAAATGATTTCCTTCCCATTAGTCATTTATCAAATCATTAGGAACTATATGCTTTTCTCACATTGATTTGGATATTTTCAAACACCGTTCTGTGAATAGTTTAAAAATTCTGAATGGAAATGAACGAGCGCCATCATGGAGAAGGTCAGGGCTCACAGAGATGCCCAAGGGAAAGTGCGATTCACAAACACCTTGTGGCTGTTCCTAGAGATGACGGTCCTTTTTCATAATGACTATTCGTATGTGTTGCATATCAAACAGGCGCACTGGAATCAAAGCTGTTCATGGTACAGGTTGGTAATAATCTCACATATTGTAATTCTCATCATTTCAGTCATAAAAATAGCCAGGCCACTTCTTGGATCAGTGCCCAAGTACTAACGACTTATCAACCACCCAGCCTTTGATGCAGACCATCTGCTAGTCATCTTTATTGCTACTTTCTCCTTCTTGCAAGTACATAAACACTAATTTTCCACCAAGTATATGCTTCCAGAAGGCTGGCTAAGACAAAGTGAGAAAGCAGATTTTTTTTTTATGTCTTTCTGTTTTTCTCACGAATGTCTTCTCACATAAAGAAACACAGAGTAGTATGGAACAAGTTTATTCAAGCAGTATACAAAAATAACAATGTGAAGGTGGAATAATATGTATTTGGAGCTTATGCTGGCCTAGAAAATAGACCCTGTAACCTTAAAATCCCATGATGATAGTCTTTAACAAACAAAGAACAACTTTATGTGAAGAAAAACTTCATCAGTTAATGACAAAGAAAGGAAAAACCATTCATTTCATCACCATAAAAACCCAAATTATTGTATTTTCATGTTAAACAAAAAAAATAAGAATATAGTTTCATTCCTTCATTCCTCATTTCAGAAAAAAAATCTACAGTTACTTAATATATGAAAATACAGATGATTTTTAAAAAATAATATGGGGTTGGAATAATCTGTCTTTGAGTTGACTCATGTTTTTTTACTTTGAATAATCATTTATGTAATAAAATGTAGTGGATAAAAATATGAATTTTATCATAGAAAATTTTGATAATCAAAATGCCTATAAAAAATTTCATTCCAAGTAAAAACCTTTCCACAAATAAAACCTCAGATCCAGGTTGCTTCAGTGGTGAATTCTAATAAAATATTTAAGAAATAAATAATAATATTTAAGAAAGAATTGAACTCTAGCCTACCCCTTCTAAAGAATAGTGGACATGGTACAAAACTCACCATATAAGACAAATATTACCATGACACCAAAGCCTGGATAAGTCATTATCGGGAGAGGCTGGAGTGATAGTGCAGCGGGTAGGGCACTTGCCTTGCATGTGGCAGATGCAAGTTTCCCAGCATCCCACACCGTTCATCCCCCTAGCACTGCCAGGAGTGCAGAGCCAGAAGTAACCCCCAAGTATCACCAGTTGTGACCCCAAAAATATTACCACTAAATATTACCAATATAATTGATTTTTTTTCTGTCTGCACATACTTTCCATTCTCGGCACTGTTGGGAAGGACGAGTGAAGAGAGGCTGCTAAAATCTCAGGGCTAGTATGAATGTAGACGTTACTGGGCCCGCTCCATCAAATCATTGATCAATGGGATCACAGTATATACATACCTCTCAGAGAGCCCGGCAAACTACTCAGATTACCCCGCCCACACGGGCAGAGCCTGGCAAGCTACCCCTGGCGTATTCGATATGCCAAAAATAGTAATGATAGGCCTCATTCCCCTGACCCTGAAAGAGCCTCCAATCATTGGGAAGGACAAGTAAGGAGAGGCTGCTAAAATCTCAGGGCTGAGAGGAATAGAGATGTTACTGGTGCCCGCTCGAGTAAATCGACGAAAAACGGGATGATACAGTGATATGGGAGAAAATACTCCTGTAAATACAGGAGAACAATTCAGGAAGGGAAACTAGGGATAGTATTAAATGAAAATAGTAGTAATCAATAATACTCTGATATATAAATCTTGAAATACCAGAGAACTCAGTAACTATGAGACAGATAGAAGGGATCATACCAAACATTTCCTAAATGCTTCATCCCTTCATTTCTTTGTTTAAAGACTTTATCCTATTTTATAATTTTAAATTGTATGCTCTTACAGTTTTCTTTCTAATCTATGTGTCCAGTGCTGTTGTCCATTTCAGCAAGCTCTAGTTAATATTTTCAGTTATTTTAAATTCTATTGAGACATAAGAAATTCAGTATTAACCAATACTTCTTTTACCTTTTAAAAAACCAGGGCAAGGGCTGTAGAGAGGGTCCAGAGGACTGGAATATTCTCCCTGCCTGCATTTAGCCCTGAGTTCAGTCCCTGGCATAGTGATGGCTCGTGAACACCAGTGGAGTGGATTCCGGGACTGGGGAGCCCGGGAAGAACTTGCATTACCAGGCCTGAGTAGTGAAACCTGGGGCGCACATTCAGTCAGAGCTCCACAGCACAGCTTGTGAGGGAACAAAAGCCAACACAGTGTAGATGAGTACAGAGGACTTGCACATTTTTTTTGAACTCTTTTTTAGGAGACCAGATAATACAGCAGGAAGCTCATTTAACTTGCATGCAGCCAACCCGGGTTCGATTTCTGGCATCCCGCTTCATGGTCCCCAGGTTCCCAGAACACTCTCATTCGTAATTCCTGAGTGCAAAGTCAGGAGTGATCAGCAGGTGTGACCCCCTCAAAAAACCAAAAATAAATAATTATATAAAACAAATTAACTATCTTTCATATCTATCTATCTATCTATCTATCTATCTATATTTTAATTCTGGGTGGGATAGATTGGGACTACACCAAATGATGCTCAGGGCTTATATTCTTAGCTATGCAACTGGACAGTCACACCGGACACTGCACAGGAACTATAGGGATCAGACTCTGGTTAGCTGACAAGTGTCTTAACCCCTGTGCTTTTTCTCCTTCCTACTTTTATCATTTTTAATTTCTGCTCTCACTAGTATTGTTCTCCGCTTCTTCAAGGCTGACTAACTCACTGTGATGGTCTGCCAACTGTCAATTTCTCTCTACCTTCATGCTATGTTTTACTGCCAGAAGAAATGAACTCAGTTTGTAATGAGCGCTACTTTCCAACCATTTTAATGTATTATTTCTTCTCATGGGTTCATTTAAGTTTTACCTAATATATACTTAGCTGACACTGAGCAAGTGAATTGACAGGGATTATCTTAATTACTGCTCAGAATGTGCTATGTGCAGAAACGTCTTGATTTCAATAATGTGGACACTGAAATTTACAGCAATTCAATAATTTTCCCAGGGTCAATCATAGGAAGAGCAGAGTATAACTTAACTTCATATCAAAATAAAGGATAATTATATAACTTGATAGAGGTTCTGGTTAATGCTACAGTGTCAATTGTGTTTCAATATGTATATAATTGCATCAAATCAGTACATTTTACTACGTTAAACTCCTACAATGTTATATGTTGATTATAATCCAATTTAAAAAATCAACCTAAGTGATGCAGATACTCCAAATCATGCTTCTAGATTGCTTTCATAACACATATTTAACTCTCCATTATCTCTCCATTAACTCATTTATCTCTTTTCTTCTTTTCCTTTCTCATGTATTCCCACTCCATTGCCTTTTATGTTTATTCTCTACACCTCTCCTCTTTCTCACACACACACATACCTCCTTATAACATCTTCCTCACACACATGCATCTTTCTTACATAGAATACCTTTCTCACTATTCATATTTTTTCTCTAAATATTTCAAGCTACTTGCAAAAGTAGAACACACAAGTTCTTAGAGAAACTGTGATGTAATTATTTTAATGTGTTAATGAACTATTTTTCTTACATTCTTAGTTCAGCAGCTCATCTAGAAATCCTTCAAAGAAAGTGACCCATTCTCTGAAATATGCTATGAAAATAAAACTTGTCATAGTTCTTGCTTTCACAGTACTTACATGATGTATACCAGTATGCTGAGCATTTAATTGTCATTGAGGTTATTGTAATATAATAATTACAGAAGGGGAAACTTAAATACAGATTTTTAACTTTGAAATTCAACAGAATATAACTGCAACTTGCAGCCATATTTCTATGGAACTAGAAGCCTTTAATCCCTTTTAAGTGAAGATGAGAACACTCAGACTTATTTAATATTGAAACAGGACACATTTGTTACAAATAATAATAAAAATGTATATACACTAAAAACTTACACCGGTTTTTATTGTGTGAAGTCACTAAGAAAATAAAAAGCAAAAATAAATGCTTAGAAAAAGCTATCTCATCTTCATATTCTCAAAGGTAAAATGGAATAACTAAGTTAACTGTGAGTAAAGAGAAGGATATCTTGACAGACTGAAAAAAGAAGCTTAGAATTGTAAGGAATGTAATGGAAATGAGGCTTTACCAATATTAGATGATTATCCAAAAGAAAAGTAATAAGACAGACTCCTGGCTGAAAAAGACCCAAAAATGAATTATAAGTTTAATTTCAATCCTTTTCTACTTAATTGCAGATTTGTATGTTCTGGAGAGTCTGAAAATAGACATGGTTGAATGCATACTATTGCGTAACTTTAACAAGATCCTTTACTATGACTGCATATTAAAATCTCTGAGATCACAAAATAACCAGTGCTAGAGTACAGCTATAGGAATTAAATCAGAGAATGCTGGCAATATAGTATAGTGCGTAAGGTGCTTGCTTTACTCGTATCTGATACCCTGTTCCACATATGGGTCTTCCAAGCACAGCAGGAGCAATCCTTGAGCACAGAGTCAAGAGTAAAACCCTGACACCACCAGGTTTGGTCCAAAAAACAAATTTAGAAAGTCTCACAATGGAGATGTTACTAGTGCCCCCTCAAGCAAATTGATGAACAAGGGGATGACAATGACAATAACAATGAAATTAAATGAACCAGAATCTGTAAAAAAAAAAAAAGGATCTGAATGACCATATTATTTTAAATGATGTTCAGGTAATTCTAAATGATAGAAGAGACCATCACTCTGGGTGACTGAATGACTCATTTGTTTCTCAAATCATGGGGAGGCTGTCTAATAGTTCCAATTCCATATCCCATTTGGATCAGTTTCACATCACAATGATGATAGGGATGAGACTGCCTGAGCTAAACTATGTAAGTCAGCATAACTGTCTGAGTTCTCACTCTTCTGTACACATTCTATGGTTGGGGACAGCTAAGCCACCTATTTTTTTCTGAGTCTCATTTGCAAGTTATGACATTAAACTGCCCACTGGCCTGAGTTATTCCCTGAACTAACCTTGCAGCTGCTAAATGCTGCATTTTAAATATGGCCCATTTACATGTCTCTAACACAGAATCTGCTGACACTAAAAATGCTTCAGCTTCTGGTTGGGACACTGGGTATTTTCAGCTACGGTGACAGAGCCATAGATGCACATTCAGGACTGCAATAACATTTCATCAAAAGACTAGAAAATAAGAGTCAGAAATGAAAAAGTTCTTATACTGGAAAAGTGTCTACCTTTATGAATATTTTCTAGGCAACCTAGAGATGATTTGCTTGATATAATAAATTTAGATGAGGTGAGCTCAAAGTGAGAAATAGGAAATAAAATTTGTGACAAAAAGTTGAAATCTGAAAGTTAGAAACTTCTAAAATAATCTTCATTGCAGTGATTCAAAACTCACTAGTTTATACATAATTTATAATGTTGTATATGAATAAATAGTATGTGCTCAGTAAGATCAAACTGAAACTATTTGAAGTCTTGGCCTAAATCTGTAGCACTTTAAGTTATGTATGTTGTAGAAAACAATCAGAAAGAGTGGAGTGACCTAAAAATAGAGGCACTGGCAACAGTTGTGAGTTCATCAAAGAGAATGTCTGGTATTTTTTTAATGATTATGCAATAATTGGAAGCCTGTTGAGCAATCTTTTGAACTGACATGATAATATGACATGTCTGAGATACAAAAATATACTTTCAAGTAGCACTGTAGTACTGTCCTCCTGTTGTTCATCGATTTGCTCGAGTGGGCACCAGTAATGTCTCCATTGTGAGACATGTTACTGTTTTTTGAGAGTATCCCACCCACACGGCAGAGCCTGGCAAGCTACCATGGCTTATTGGATATTCAATTTGATATTTTCAAGTACTGTTAAGAAAATTATTCCAAAAAAAGTGGAGAAAAACTGTTAAAGTAGTTCAAAATTTAAATTACTGTTTTACACTTTACCTCCAAATGAACCTTAGTGAATAGTCAAAGGTTAGGACTCCTGCCCATGGATGTCCTGGTGTTTGTTTTGCATATTCTATCTTTTTGTTTGTTTGGGGGAGGGGAGGGCACAACTAGCTGTATGCAGGGCTTCCTCCTAGCTCAGTGCTCAAGGGTCACTCCTGGAGGGACTGAGAGTGGACCATATGTTGTGCCAGGAATGGAAGTTGGGTGGGCTGTACACAATGTGAGTACCTTACTCATCACACTGTGTCTCTGCACTCATGCATCTGCCATCTGGACATCTGCTGGTCAGTTTCCTGACCGGAAGCTTCATGAATGTCTATAAACCAACTTGTTGAGGAGAGCTATTAAGTAAGACTTTATTTCACTGAACTTTTCTGAGTTTCTCAGTCATTTCTCAGTCATTTCTTATTGAAAATGCCACCAGAGTTTTTCTGAATAAACACCACTCATTGGAGTTTTAATATTTATGCACATAAAGTTTTAGTTGTGCTTTGAGAAACAAAGCTGCAAGGTTTTTTATGTTAATTCAATTACATTATATTAAGTCAGTATAAACACAGAATTCATAATTCATTATTATTTATGAAATAGACTTCAAAGGAAGCATAGACGATTCAGAAGGAAAAGTCATCTTCATTATTTATAAGTGATAGAGTGTATATCTACTTTACTTGAATTGTCTCATAGAGCCAAAGACAGTAGAATGAATAAATGAATTTACACAGAACACAGCTAATTATATCTTGTAGATACAATTGATTCAAACTAATAGGTTTTCTTTATAGTTGCTGAAAATCAATTATTTATTTGGTGTGACTTCAGATTCTGCTGATTGACAAATTTACAAGAAAATATTACTTTGTTTCCCTAACTGTCTTATTACTTGCTCCAGGATATTTTTTATTGTTGTTTGTATCATACCCTGCAGAGTTTCTGATTGATATCTTACTCCACTCCTAACTTTGTAGGGCACAGAAGGGCAGAGAGTAGCAGAGACGTCTGCTTATTTTGTAATTACAGCAAACATCATCTATCTCTTTCACTGCAGTGAGACTCTCAAAGTTACATTAGAAAGAATTCACTTGACCTACTTCCTATTGCTTTCTTGGCTAACAGAAATTGAAAAAAAAATTTTTTTTTTATTAAGGATGAGTGAAGAATAGCAAACATAGCTGAAGGAGAAGGAGATCATAAAAAAGTTACTCAAGAAAATGAGACAGATTGCAGTGACCAAAGCCTGACTTGGTGTATATAAACAGACTCATACTAAAACAGACCCTGTGAATTTTGAAGCATGATAGACTAAAATAAGTTTCATTTAGCTACGAAAATTATTAGGGATGGAAACACATTCACGCACAATGATTCACATTTAAAATAGAATAATGATTCCAAGCTTCTAAGAATTTATAAGATATAAGAACAAATCTTTCAAAATGCCAGATGAAAATCTTTTTAATACTGAATTTCACTGTCAGCTGAACCATAAATTAACCATAGTAGCAGAATACAGATATTTTAGACTTGAAAATTCCCAAAAATTTAACTCTTCTATCTACTATAACATTTATTCTTTTATGTATTCAATAACCTGGTCCAAGAGGCCAGGAAACCCATTAAGCAGAGACTCCAGCATAAGAGACATACGGTGGAAATACCAGGTGCTTCACAAGAAATATTCTAGGTCAGCAATTATAAACCAGGTTGAGGGAAGAACTTAATATGGTAAAAATGGAATACCAGTGAAAAACTAAGCATGGAATGATTAAAATATATTATTATATTTTATAAATCCCCTTGGGGCTGGAGTGATAGTACAGGGAGTAGGGCACTTGCCTTTCATGCAGCTGACCCTGGTTTGATCCCAGCACCCAATCTGGTTTCCCAAGCCTGTCAAGTATGATGCCTGAGTGAAAAATCAACAGTAAACCCTGAGCACTGCTGGATGTGACCCATAAACCAATCAAAACAAAATTAAATATCTCCAAAATTAAACTGACAAAACCTGCCCAAATATATTTTAGTTACATTAATTTTGATAAAATTGTAGAGGTATATTTTTATTTGTATGCCTAGAATATAATTTGTTAATACAGCTGTAAACTGTGATATCTCAAAACTTTATTGATTAGAAAAATACTGTAAAGAAATACATTGGATTAGCCAGAATCTGGAAAAAACCCGAATGCCCCAGAACGGATGACTGGTTGAGGAAACTTTGGTACATCTATACAATGGAATACTATGCAGCTGTTAGAAAAAAGGAGGTCAAGAATTTTGTAGTCAAGTGGATGGGCATGAAAAGTTTCATGCTGAGTGAAATGAGTCAGAAAGAGAGAGACAGACATAGAAAGATTGCACTCATCTATGGTATATAGAATAACAGAGTGGGAGACTAACACCCAAGAACTGTAGAAATAAGTACCAGGAGGTTGACTCCATGGCTTCGAGGCTGGCCTCACGTTCCGGGGAAAGGTCAACTCAGAGAAGCGATCACCAACTACATTGTAGTCGAAGGCCATGTGGGGGAAGGGAGTTGCGGGCTGAATGAGGGCTAGAGACTGAGCACAGCGGCCACTCAACACCTTTATTGCAAACCACAACAGCTAATTAGAGAGAGAAAACAGAAGGGAATGCCTTGCCACGGTGGCAGGGTGGGGTGGGGGGGAGATGGGATTGGGGAGGGTGGGAGGGACACTGGGTTTACGGGTGGTGGAGAATGGGCACTGGTGAAGGGATGGGTTCCAAACTTTGTATGAGGGAAGTATAAGCACAAAAGTGTATAAATCTGTAACTGTACCCTCACGGTGATTCTCTAATTAAAAATAAATAAATTAAAAAAAAATAAATAAAAAAGAAAAAAAAAAAAAGAAATACATTGGATTATAGCATAATTGCGCCTTTTTTCCATACTAGAGTTTAAAGATATTTTACTTTGAGAGCTTTGGATGATTGGCAAGAGATCAGGGCATCATATCTCTATTATCAGTTACCCATTGTTTACCTATTCAAAAGTAATAAATAAATGCTTGATTTCTTGGCTGTTTCTGTCACACATATTTTTTTTTTCTCTACATTTATCTAACTTCACATTTTTTCTCCTCCACCACTGTGGCTAAATTTGATACTCAATCAGACTCACTGTTTAACCTGATTTATAATTTTACCCTGTCTTCTCTTAGTGACAACATTCCATGGCATTTTGTATAGATTGGATTAGGGTGATATTTAATTCTAGGGACAATATATGTAATCAAGACTTTATTAATTAGACTATATAGTGCTAATATTCATAGCATCAGGAAATGCCTTGTGAGCTGAGAGCTGCGCTGATGAATGACATCAACATTAATTCCAAAAATTTTTATTTTGTGATCAGGCAAAAGGCAACTGGTATGAACTGAAAAAAAAAATAGATTGCAAACCTTGTAAAACATGAAACAATACATGCAAAATGGTTTGAGAAATCCTTAATTTATTTGGCATCAGGCTTTTTTCTCCTATAATTTATTTTTTGGAAGTGCCTCCTCTGTGGTGTCAGAAGGCAGGAAGTGGGATTCCCACCTTTGATTCTCAACCAACAAAAGAACCCGAAGATAAGAGGATACCTTGACTCTGCAACACTAAATTACGAAATTAAATTTCTTAAAAAATACTAGGATACCCAGGAGATTCCAGAAGTTCTGGGGCACCCCAGGGCCACACTCTGTGGTGCTTGAGAACCTCCTGGGCTGTACCCCAATCTGAGATGTCTATTTGACTGAGCCAATGAAAATCATCTTCAAACACACAGAATGGGATCTTCACCCCGTCCCTGACTCTTGAAGAAAAACAAGTCAAGGAACAGATGCTGCTAGATAGCTTTGAGTCCCCACCCTTCCTACTGATGTATATAGCCCTCATCCCCCACTCCACACATAGGGCATACCTAGACCTATTGTGTCCAAAATGATCTAGAGAGGTAAGAGCCAATAGTGTGACTATCATAGGTGTCATCAGATACAGTGGGAGATCCTCCATCCAGCCTAGGGTAGAGAAGCAGAGAATTAAATGTGTGCTTCAACTTTATACCAGACACAAGGAAAAAGAATAATTCACCAGCATTTGTGGGCAAAAGAGAAAAGACATGGAAGACCAGAAGTACAAGACCTCTTGAATCTCCTGATGACAATTCAAAGAGACAATAGAGACAATGTTTAGGGTGTTCACTGAATTGAGAATAACAATAGAGGGGAGGGGCGTTTTATCAAAGATAAAGGAAGTCTGACAAAGTTTCAGTCAGAAGTCACCAAACTGAAGCATGATAGCAAAGCTAAAAAGAAAACAGAGGGAATAAGCAGCAGAAAATCAGAAGTAGAGAAACAGACCCATATGTTCAAAGACAAGGTCATGAAAACAGCAACAAGTACAAAACAGGGAAAATGGTAATTAAGTGGAACAGCCTGAATATAAGTAACTTCACAAATATAGAGGCCTTAAAGGAGAGAATAAAAATAGTGGGGAAGAGACTGTTGAGAAAACTATATCCCAAAACTTTTCAGTCTGAACACTGACTTAGATATTCAGATCAAAGAAACTCAAAGATTTCACAAAAGAATCAATTCAAAGATAAAAATAATAAGATATATAATAATTAAAATGGTAAGAGCCAAATGTAGAGATATTATAAGGAAAGCAATAACAAAGCCAAAAATCACCAAGAATAAAGTCCGCATAAGAATCAGAGCAGAAATTTAAAGTGAAATTTCATAGGTTAGGAATGGTACCATATATTCAACACACTAGATGAGGTAGTCATCAAAACAAGTTCAACCAGCTAGATTATCTGTCAAAAGTAAATGTGGATTACAAACAACAGCTAAAAAAGTTCTTGGAGACTGAAACAGGGCGGCAAACTATACTAGTTTCATGTTTTGAGGAAAAAAAGAGGATCAGAGAAATAGTACAGAAGATAGGGTACTCATCTTGCATACAGCCAACCCTAGTTCTATTCCTAACATATCATATGGTCCCCTGAGTACTGACAAGATCAGTCTTAAGCACAGACATAGAAATAGCTCCTAAGCATCACTGAATGTGGCCCAAGGTTTAAAAGAGAGAGACAGAGGGAGAAAGAAAATGAGAGAAAAAGAGAAAGAAAGAAAAAAACAATAACCACAGAAATATGAAGAACCCATTCTATAATTTTATTTATTATCAACGGCCCAAGCTCATCTATCAAAAGGAATAGCATGACTGAATGGATTTTCTGTTGCTTTCAAGGGAACCATAATGAAAAACAGTTTCGAAGTAAGGGCTTTAAAAACAGATAAACAATATACCTTAAAAGACTTGGTAGCCATACCTACATTAGTCAAAATAGAATTCAGTTTCTTAAAAAAGGTAGTACAAGAAAGAAATGAGGATTTTATAAAAATCAAAAGGTTTATGTACCAAGAAAACTGAAGAGTTATTAATGTAATGCATCAAATGAAGGATCCTCAAAATATATAAAATAGCTCTTAGGAGATCTGAAGAAAAATATCAGTACCAAACGATAGTAGTGAAATTTAATAACACACTCACCATTGGATACATAATCAAACAGAATCAATAAAGAAACAGAATTCTTAAAAGGAAAAGTAGAAAGAACTGATCTTTTTTTTTTTTCATTTTGGGTCACACCTGGCAATGCACAGGGGTCACTCCTGGCTTATGCACTCAGGAATCACTCCTGGCAGTGCTCAGGGGACCATATGGGATTCTGGAAATCAAACCTGGGTTGGCTGCATGCAAGGCAAACGCCCTACCCCGCTCCAGCCCCGAAAGAACTGATCTTAATGGATATTTTCAGATCTCACTGTCCCACAGTGAGTAAATATTTTTTTTCCAGGGTCCCTGGATCACTCCCAGATAGACCACATGCTAAGACAAGAAAACATGTTTCCATAAAATAAGGAAAATAGAAATTATATCAAATAACCCAACATCAGGATGCTTTTAACATGGGGAGAAAGCCCAAACAGATATCTGGAAAAAAATCAAACATTTGGAATATAAACAACATCCCACTGAACATTTAGTCAAAGAAGATATCAAAATATAGAAAAGAGTTCTGGATATAAATGAGAATGAAGACTCAAGCTATAAGAACTTACAGGACACACAAAATTACATGCCACGACAGACATTCACCAGAAAACAAGAGCAGGAGGAAATAAATGACCTAACCTCACACCTCAAGAACTGTAAAAAGACCAACAAAGGGAATCAAAAGTAAGTAGCAGGATAGGGATAATAAAAATCCAGGAAAAATCAATGATATGAAACTCAAAGACACAATAGAGGAAAAGAAAGATCAATGAAGCCAAGAGCTGGTTTTTCAGAAGAATTAAAAGTGAGAAAATATCCTTGAAAATATCACAAAGAAATTTAAAAAATACTTCAACAAATCAGATCATAAGGGAATAGAAGAAAGATGTCAAAATGGAAAAGATCAGACAGAATACTATGAACTTTATGACACTAAATAAGAACTCAAAAGCAATAAATAAATTTCTGAAGTCTTACAAGCTCTCCAAACGGAATATATTTTCTTCAATCCAGATCTGTTACTATCAACGAATCTGACAAAGTAATTAAAAAATCACCCGCAAAGAAAAGTAAAAAGCCAGAAGGGGGAAAAAAAAAGCACATCAGCTGAAATGCAGATATTCATTGAATGGAAGAAAATAAGAGCACATAATACATCAGATAAGATGATAATATACAAAATATATGAAGCTTTCACAAAGGTCAACCACAACCCCCAAACACACAAAAAAAAAACCCATAAAAACTGGGAAGACGGGTAAGCAGACACACCTCTGAAGAAGAAACGGCCAGTAGGCTTATAGAGGGTTCACTGCAACTTTTGACGAGGCAAATTCAAATCAAAGCAATAATGTCATAGCAGTGAAAATGGTATACACACAAAAAAAAAAAACTGGAAAAAAATTAGTGTTGGTGAACCTGTGACAGAAAAAAAGAAACTTTCATTCATTTGGTGACAACGTTATCTTGTTTTGTCTCTATGAAAACAGGAAGATGTTTTCCCCAAAGTACAGTTTCCTGAGCGCTGCTTGGAGGTTACCTGCCTGAAACTATATATGAAATACGTGAGGAAGGGGGTGGGGGGACATGGAGGGGCACACGCGGCAGTACTTGTGGACTGCTCCTAGCTCAGAGCGCCAGAGTTTTCTCCAGCAGCAGTGGGGGGGCAGGGGAGTTGGACTGCCCTGGGGCTCACACGCGCAAAGCGTGTGTTCTGGTACTTTGAGTCATCTCCACAAACGCTTTTAAAGTAATCCAGAAAACTTTGGGCCAGAGTTATAGTACAGCCGTAGGGCATTTGTCTTGTAGGTGGCCAACCCAGATTCAATCCCCGGCATCCCACACAGTCCCATGAGAAACACTGGGCTTGATTCCTGAGTACAGAGCCAAGAGTAATCCATGAGCACTGCGGGATGTCGTCCGAAAAACGAAACAAACAAGTAAATCAAGCAATCCAGAAAAATTAAGAAAATATTTGAAAACATATATAAAAAACTTATTTACTTGTGCTTCAAAAGTTATCAAGAGTTTCAAAGTGGGCCTAGAAATTTGGCTCAAGTGATAAAGCCCACCCGAGACCTGACTCCACTCAACATTACAGTCCCTCTCTCAGCACCACCTGGAGGGCCTGGTGGCCCCCCAAATCTGAAAGGTGCAGTCCTGTTAACTAAACTGACATAAAATAAAGAAAAATACATTAAGAGGAAGATATAATAATAAAATAGGAAATATAAGAAAGGACAATATAGGAAAGAACAAAAATGAATCCCCAAGTAAAAATGTTTATTAAAATCAAAATTAAAACAAAGAATGCTTAAGAGTTCATTGTCAGCAAATAGGCTTCATAAACTCTTCAAGTTGAGAAAATTTGCAGCACTTATCATGTGAGGGAAAGGAATTTGAAAATAAAATTGGAACTTGAAAGGTGAAATAATACTTAAAAATATACTTAGAACAAAAAAGCACAACTAACATGGGTTATAAGAAGTTTATATATTTAAAATAGAACAGGGGATCCATTCCAGAGAAATTTCATTACCTCACATTTGAACTAAGCTACAGTATTGCAAACATTTCCATAAGCAAAAAACATGTTTGGAACTGATGATTATAGACATTTAAGCCAAGAATAGGACCAATAAATTTACATACCCCCTTTTATTTTTCCTGCTTTGAGATTCAGAAACCACTTATGTAGTTAACCACATAATAGACAGATTTTTTTTGTTTCTTTTTGTGCCACTCCTGGTGGTGCTCAGGCATCAACCTGGCAGGGCTCGAAGAACTATATAAGGAACCAGGGATTGAATCCAGGTTGGCTGTGTGCAAGGGAAGTCCCTTACCAGCTGTACTATCTCGCTGACCCCTAGTTACTGATTTGATGCCAACATAATTTTTTCAAGAATGTGGTTTGGTTGTACCATTCTGTGAAGCTTTAAAAATTTAGAATTGATCCCAGTATTACTTAGATACAGGGTGGAGCAATTATGCTGTGTTGACAACTTTGTGGTGAGCTACATTAATCGAGAACAGTTAAACCCTTGAGGCATTTTTTTAAATGTTTTCTGTGTAAATCTGTGTACCCTGATGGATAATTATTTGATCCCAAATAAACACTTCAACTTTAAATAGCCCCTTGAAATTCTAAGCCACAGAGGACAATGAAAGAAGAAATGTACTTTAATCACCGAACCTTACACAACTGTAGAGAAATTCAGGAACACATTCAAGTGACCAAGGACAAGCCACTATTAAGGGGCCACAAAAGGGAATCCGGTGGAGAGCAAGTAAAAAGCTGCTGCCTTTGATCGGAGGGTTGTGAAAAAGTTGCTGTATCAGTAGGACAGGTCATTAAGAAGAATGTCTGGGGGGCCGGAGCGATAGCACAGCGGGTAGGGCATTTGCCTTGCACGCGGCCGACCTGGGTTCAATCCCCGGCATCCCATATGGTCCCCCAAGCACTGCCAGGAGTGATTCCTGAGTGCAGAGCCAGAAGTAACCCCTGAGCATCGCTGGGTGTGACCCAAAAAGCAGAAAAAAAAAAAAAGAAGAATGTCTGGACAGAAATGTGGAGGGAAAACAAAGATGTACCGTCACCAGACAGGAATAATTGAAAGGATGGACTGGAGAGATAGAACGGCAGGTAGGGCCCTGGCTGGATTCCTGGGTTCCATAAGGTCCCAAGTCCAGCAAGGAGTGAAATCTAAGTGCAGAGCCAAGAGTAAGTCCTGAGCATAGCCAGGTATGTGGCCCACAAAATAAATAAATAAATAAGAAATTAAAGGATAACAAGGAACTTATAAGCACAACTACGATCAAGATCTAAATAATAGCATCACGAACAACAACTTCAACCTGTGAAAATAAACTAAAACTGTTTATTTTGTTTTTAATTCTGGGCCCCTTAAGCAGTGCCCAGGGAAGCATTTCTAGTGATACCTAGTCATTCATTAAAAAAAAAAAAAGGTTCAATACCAGCACCTGGAAAAACAATACTGCTTCTTCGGGCAGCTTTGGGGGATCCTCCAGGCTAATCCCAGATGCGTGTGTGAGGCCAGCGCTCCTGGGTTTGAACTAAGGGTTTTGTACACACATCATGTGTACAAGATAGCTCCTGCCTGGTGAGCTATCTTTGTGGTATCAGCTTTGGCAATCTTAAAATACTGGGAAAATCAGTATCCCCTGTGGAATGGAAATTAGATGTACATAAGTAAAATTCGGTTTGCCTGTAAACAGGTCTTCTCTAGCTCTGCGAAAGCAACCCCTGTATATTCTGTTCTGGATTCACCCAGATCTCTTCTCTGGATGCGTGATTTCTTCCCTTCGACTATGCTAATGTCTGTTCTGCTCAGGCCTGTTCAGACATGTCAGAGAGTGGACACTGGCCATTTGAGACTACTCATCCCTAGTCTCCATCCAGACCTGTTTGAACACATAGGAGCACCTGATTGGCAGTCTAAAACCTGGGACGGCCCCCCAGCTGATTTTAGCTTAGTTGTTAGGTATCCCTGAACTCAAACCACTAGCAACTGCCCAGGTTCTGCTCACATATGGTAAGCTGGCACCCCTCAGTCCTATAGTTTTGGAATTCCCAGAAAGTAGACATGGAAATAATAAAATTCTTTGCAGCTGATGTAATAGACAGAAAAAATACATTCTCTACTGAAAGCTGTCAGAAAAATAAGCCAACACCATAAATAAAACTGATACACTAAGTCACACTGCATTACTACGTGCAAACAATGAACTAAAAGAGAAAGAGATATCAAAAATAACATCCCATTTACTATTGTGTAAAAAATAGTGCCAAAGACCTACAAAGTACTTTTAACACACGGCAAAATGCATATGCCCTGAAATGTTAAAATAATTATTAAAATATAAAATGATAAGAATAGGGGATAATATTACATGATTGTTTACTGGAATAATTAATCTTGCTAAGGTTACTTATGCTAAAGGACTCTGTAGTTTCTATCTAATTCCTAGTGAAGTCAAAATGTCATTTTCAAAGATATATTACAAGCATTATTAAAATTTCTATGGTTTACAACATGTTTCAATAAGTTAAAGTGATCCTGACTAGAAATTATATGGAAAACATTGTATTCTATGAATTTAAATGTTCTATAAAGTTATAGCAATCAAAACAGAATAATATTAGAATAAAAGCAGACACAACACAATGAAATAGATCCAAGAAGTAAGCCCTAAAATGTATGTAGAGTCAATTTCATGACAAAATCAAGAACATAAAATCATGAAAGAAAAGCCACTTCAACAAAGGGTGTGAATAGTAAATAGAGATGTGGAAAGTGAAAATAGATCAATGTTCCACACAGCTTGTATAAAGGTTAACTTGAATTCGATTAAAACAATGATGCTATATCCAAATTAATAAAATATACCAAAGAAAACAAAAGTTTCATGAAATAAATTATTTTTTCTAAAAGAAAAATATTTGTGCATGATTATATTAACAGGCAAAATAGGTATGTGTACTGTGTATACAGAAGCATGTATTTATAAGTTCATTTATTTATACACAGAGAAAAAATAGATTTAATAAAAGTTCTGTGCTTGCTTATAAGCTGATCGTGGGAGTGCAGTCTGGAAAAAAAAAATCTCAATGAACTTCCAAAGCTATTTTCCTTACTATTTGAATGCTTAAAAATTTTGTTTCCTTCCACTTTCAATTTTCTTGCTGTCAATAATATAATAATTTGCTTTCATGTACAGTTGTCAACCAGAGATATGAGCAGTGACATTATGTGTCAGTTCAGTATATTAAAAAATACGTGATTGAAATATTTCACACGATGAAATAATGCTACAGAGATTTAATCAATAAGTGAATTTGCTAAAGAATATTGAAAGATCCATCTATGTACAAATAATCACTTGAGAATGATTCTTGCAGCTTAATTGGTCATTGAGTAAATATACTGTTTTTCTCAATCATGATATTGAGGCTCAAAATGTTATTCTCAACTACAGAGCCACCCTTCAAACATCAATGTTAGATGTATCTGCTCTAGATCTATTATCCAATTCCTCCCAGCATAGCATCATTCTATTCTTGTACAGGGAGAAAGAATGTATAGTAGATAATAAATATGTTATTTGATGGTACTTGTTAACCTCATGGCAATTTTGTTTTGACAAAATCACTTTTTTGTTCTTATGCAGGTAAAATGAATCAAAAGAATATGCAGGTTTTCAAGAAATGTTGATGGTATCTGATCACTCCTTGAGTTAAATATGAGCATTCAAGCTAGAGAGCATTCTATGCTGGGATATTGACATCTTTCCTTTGCTGTGTACTTGAAATATTAGAAAGCCAAGCTCTCTTGACCTTAAGCTATGCTATAAATCAAATATACAAGGAAACAGATTCTGGTTGTTATAAAAAATCTTCCAAAACTGCATTGATTATAAATAGTTATATGGATTCCTTCATTTTCGTAGTGGCTAGGTTAATGAAAGATATTTTACTTGTCAACAACCTTAATTTTTCTTTCTGTATTATATAATATGGTAGCAATCCATTCTTCCCTGATGGAAAGAAAATAGTCTTTTTGTTTCTTTTTATCTTTGCACTCAGTTTTCCCCCTGATTATATTTTATGATGCCAAAGATTTTCCATAGCAAATACAACTAGCATTAGAGTTTCACTCTTTGTGGAATATATTACCACATGTGTTAGGAGAGTATAAAATTAGTATTTACATCAACAAGAGAACATCCAGGCATAGTACTAAATTTTACCATTTCTATGGTTAGATACCTATATATGGGGTCAGGGGAAATCCAGAATTCTACTAGTGAGGTTATAAAAGGAATATACATTTCATTGCTGTCATCATTTAGTCCACATACAGAAGAGTGAAAAATGCACTAGAGAGTAAGAAAAGATGGTAGAGAGAATTCAAATCATAAAATTATTTCTCCAATGCCTAATAAGGTGGGAGAAAGTAGCAAGTAATAAAAGATAGGAATTCCTAGAAGAAATCAATAAAGGCCTGAAATCCATTTTAAAGAATAATGATTCTAGTACCTAAACAGCCTCCATACTATTCCTCAAACATGCAATTGCATGTACATGCATGCATGCATGTGCGTGCGCGTGCGCACACACACACACACACACACAAAATTATACACCCACACAACCCTACCCAGAACCACCATGGGAATGCCCTCATTACAAAGTTATTTTAGAGGGAAGTTAAAGAAATGTGTACACACTTGTAAAACTTTTTAAAAAAATATTGCAAATAGGAGCTTTTCTATGAGAGAATATTAGCAGAAACAAATAACAGGTAAAATTTCGACATTTTCTTGCACCCTGCAGGAAATAGAAGCCTCAAATAACAGAAGCCCAATTGAGGTTCCCCTATGCTCAGACTACAAAAACATGATAAAACACCACTCTTATAAGAGATCAGAGGTAAGACAAAAAGTCACTGCACTAGGTGAACTTCTTGATGAAAAGGAAAATTGCCTTCAAGATAAAGAAGAGGTTTGAGCACCTTAAATATGAGCAAATGACAAGCAATTTTGCGGTGCAATGTGGTATCTGTAATAAGACTGAGGCTTAAAGGAAAAGAGAGAATTGGTGGAAGAGAAAGAAAATAAAGGAGAAAGACATGTAATCAACAAAAATGGAAAGAAAATGAGAACTCATTTTGCTTTAATTTGAAGAATCATTGGTCAGAAATAAACTATGGCCAGAGCAATAGTAGACCAGGTGAGGCTCGTGTCTTGCATGTGACTGCCCCGGTTCAATTCCTGATACCACATATACGTGCCAATCACTGCAAGATGTGGCCTCAAACCACAAAAATAAAAACAAAAAGTATTATTTTGTCTGTCACTGTCACTGTCATCGCATTGCTCATAGATTTATTCAAGAGGGCACCAGTAACATCTCTCATTGAAAAACCTATTGTTACTGTATTATTTTATAAAAGGGGTTATCTGAGGAAAGGAGATTCAAACTAGAGAACTGGTAAGGTGTTTGCTTGCATGTGACAAACCCCATTCCATTCCCAGAAGCATATATACTCTCTTACACATTTCAGGGCTATCACTCCTGGGCACAGACCAGGGGCAGCCACTGAGCACTGCAGGTTTTAAAACCCCTGCTCCAAGCATAGTCTCCAAAATGATAATAATGACAATAATAATAATAATATAATAATAATAATAACAATAACAACTCATCAGTAATTTAGAGAAAATTTGATTAAAGTTGCATAATGTAAAACCAAAACTGTTCAAAGAAGGCTTTATGATCATAAGAGTAAATTCCAAAAAGAATGAAAAATTACCAGTGTCCATAACATTCATCCAGTTGAGCAATAATTCCTGTACCATCAAAAATAGACAGTGAATACTGAACTATTTTGATTGAATTTCAGAAGATGATTTCATGATTATTACTGAAATATCATCATCATCATCATCATCATCATCATCCCGTTGATCATCGAATTTCTCAAGCGGTCTCAGTAATGTCTCCATTCGTCCTAGCCCTGAGATTTTAGAAGCCTCTCTTTACTTGTCCTTCCCAACAATGCCTCATTGAAGGTTCTTTCAGGGTCAGGGGAATGAGACCCAGCTTGTTACTGGTTTTGGCATATGAATACAACATGGGGAGTTTGTGAGGCTCTCCCACGTGGGCAGGAAACTCTCGATAGCTTCCCAGTTTCTCCCAGAGGGAGAAGTAGGCTATAAAATATCGTATGGCCGAGAATATTTTCAGGAATATTTTCAAAGCTTCCAGGAGCTTGTTTTAAGTCTCTGGATGTTGGCCGTTGATGGGATTACACAGTGCCAGGGTCAGTCCCTGGGTGTGACCGCCTAGCTGCTGGAAAATGGGAAATCTGGGCAAAAGAGGCCCAGTCCCGATCTGAGCAGGCTTAATGGTCTCAGCTTCGGGTCCCACACACCTGGGTTTCTCTGCTGGTACCTTCATGCATGAGGCTGGTCCAAATGTGTGGAGAAGGGTCTTTAGCATTACTGAAATATAGGATTTTTAAATCTCTCTTAAAGCACTGCACCCTCCCATTAACCATGAGGTTAAAAGGTTTAATTTTATTCCATTTAACAGATAACAGAACTTAGACCCAGAGAAATTTATTTGCTCAAGATTAAATGTCAAGGAAGTTGAGGAAAAAGAAATAATTATGTGTTCTTCACTTGAAACCCATATCCGCCCCCCCTTTTCCCTCTGGAAAATAGACTGAAGGTGGCCAGATAAAGCAAAGAATAGAGCACTGGAAATACTAAGTATGAAATCTTAAAGGCAAGATTAGAGTGCGGTCATTTATCTGTCATTTTGAGATGTCATATATCATTATCCCAGATCATAAGCAACTTTGTGTATTTCATTTCAAGTCATATCTCTAGGGATAACTAAAAATAACTCCAAATTGGATGAAATGTAGCAGCAGGTTCCTATAGGGACCAATTACAAGTAAACAGCCTCATTAGAGCTTTAATGCTTATAAAGTACATCAGAGCAGGAACATCCAACAGTGAAGCACAGGTGTACACAGTTACTACCAATATTTAGCATAATTTAAATTTGGAGCACAATTTAGAGTAATTTAAGGGAAGATGCAGGTATGAAAGGATATCCCAACCCAACAACGACAGAAGAAATGGAAGTGCAAGATTGAAATGTCAACTTGATGCTGCCTTCTACAGGCCCAGTTTGCTTACCTTCTCCTCCCTTTGTCCTTCCCACCTTTCTCTCCCCCCTTCTCTCTCCATTTATATTCTTACTGGAAAATTCATTTAATACTTTCTTGATTCTTAAAAAAAAGGGTTTTAGTTTTTAAAAAATTGAGATTGTGTGTGGGGTGACACAATGGTGTTCAGAGGCTATACCTGGCCCAGCAGGGCTCAGGAACTGCTCCTGAAAGTGATCTTGGAGATGAGATAGCAGCAGGGGTCAATTTGGGCCTCCTATATGCAAAGAATGTGGCTTAGCTCTTTGAGCTGTGGACCTGATACGGTTTCTCGGATTCACTGTTATTGTTTGATGTAAGACCACACCCAGCAGTGTTCTGGGTTTATTCCTGGCTCTATGTTCAAGAATCACTCCTGACAGTGTTGAGATCAAACCCTGCTTAACTGCATGCAAGTCAAGTGACTTCTCTGCTGTATCATCTTCCCAGCTTTGTTTCTTTGATTGCTGACAATGTAGAACAATAAATTGGCCTTTCTCCACTCGAAATTATTCTATACCTGCTCATGCATTCTCATTTTGACAAGTCATCACATTTTCTTCCTATTGGATTTTAATAACTAAGTTTTGTTAAAATGAATATTTAATGAATATTCATTACAGTAAAATAAATAGTTTTTCTGAGGTTAATAGTGTGAAAATGTTTGATTACCAAGAATTCTTTGGGTCTACATTTCCAATTTTTTTATTTTCTAATTCCAGAGAATGGAATTTAATACAATAGTTTAATTACTATCAGTCACAGAAAACAAATAAAGTATTTATTAATATGAATCAATACACTTTATGTTGAGACTAAAATGGAATGTAACTGGTAGAATTAATTTTAATGACTTCAAAGTCACTAGTAAGTAGCTCCATAAATAAGAATAATGTCTAGGGAAAAAGTTAATTTATTCTCAAATTGAATTCTCAAACTGAATTTACCGACTGTGATTTTTACACTTGGAGGAAAAATGTTATCTTAGAATAAATTA
Source organism: Sorex araneus (assembly GCF_027595985.1). Taxonomy (NCBI): domain Eukaryota; kingdom Metazoa; phylum Chordata; class Mammalia; order Eulipotyphla; family Soricidae; genus Sorex; species Sorex araneus. The sequence continues at coordinate 55,146,133 of NC_073308.1, read as the reverse complement.
TTTGAACATCACTTTGTCAGCTTGCCCAGAATCTAGCTAAATTTGACTTTTAAATTGTTATAACTTTTAGATGAACATGGTTTCTATGTGTGACCAGAGTCAAATTATTAGCACTCACAGTACCAGAGCACCCATTTATATATAAATATAGTTTCAAAATATAAACTGGGCTATATTACAAGTTAGGAATTTCTCTGAGTGAAAACTGATTCAAGTCTGGCAGCATATACTCTAGCAGGTAAAAAAGGAGTACCAAGAAGCTGAAAAAAAGAAAAGACTTCTTTAGCCAGAAAGGAGTAGGAACAAAGAAGCTATTTTGAGAAATAATTAAATAAAAAAAATTTTAAAAAAGGCGAGCAGGTTATTACAAGGTTAGTTTCCTGTGGAGCAGAATCTACTAGACAAAATATCTAACGAGCAGGTGATCCCTCAATGACTGTTTTAAGATTCTGGGACTGGCAAGAAGTCAGGCAAGGGCCTTGGCAATGAGTTTCAGGGGCAAAAAAGTGAAACCAATATGTGATTTTTAAAAAATCATTCTGTCCTCAGTCTTCTGTTCAGTTCAAACAATGTGAATACTGCTGCCCTTTTGGAAATGCGGAAGCTGAGCTTTGATAAGCCTCTCTCTGAATGATGTCAACACCAGCGGGAAGAGTGTGGGCTCCTTCAGTACAGCAGAAACTTCAGAAGAAATAGCCCTATAGGACTGTCATCCTGCTGTTCATCTCTCTGCTCTAGTGGGCACCAATAACGTCTCCATTGTGAGACTTGTTGTTACTGTTTTTGGTACATCAAATACACCACGGGTAGCTTGCCAAGCTCTGTGGTGCGTGGGGAAAACTCTCCATAGCTTGCCGGGCTCTCTGAGAGGGGCAGAGGAGGAATCGAACCCAGGTCGGCTGCGTGCAAGGCAAACGCCCTACCCGCTGTGCTATCGGTCCAATCCGACAGCAGAAATAAAAATCGTAATAAGAATTTGGAAGAGCACCAGCAAAATTTTCAAGTCCTTCTTTCTCGACAAGGTCCTAGCAAAGAACTATTACCTGTATGGAAAATGCCAAGTGAGAGGAATACAGGAAATCAGCTTCGCTAAAAACCAAGGAAGATACATTCCATCCTGGAATTGCCTGTATCCCAGCTAGGAAAATAATCTTCTATTGCTCTGCTCTTCTTTATGTTTCATAAACAAATGTGCATTACTTCATTGTATATCTTCTCTGAAATGCTTTTCTGTGAGTTGCAAAGGAATGTGAGAAACCTGTGCAGATGATAGGATGGAATTTCCTGTGAAGAGTAAATCCCTGGCAGAGAACCATAGTTCCCTGAAAACATCTATGGTGGGGACAAGGTCTCATGTGACAAAGATCAAGCAAATCTTAGGAACCACATAATGACTGCTTTGTGGGGTTGGTAGGACCCTTGGGTCCATGTCATGCAGGTGCTCGGGCAGACATTACCAGTCTTTGCCACCTTAGTAACTTTCCTGATAGTACTAAAATGGGCAAATCAAGAGAATGTGTTACCCTCTCTTGAAGCAGCTACTTCAACTGCCACTCCCTGATACCTTACATTTCCCACTAATGATCACTCCACTTCCAGTTTCAAATACTATTGTCTCAAATCAATCATTTATAACATAGACCCCCAAATTCCATTTGGGGTTCCTCTTTCTTAGCAAAAGGATGCTAAACTAAAATAGGTGCTTTTAACGTGGGAACAATAACTATTTTGTTAATGATCTGTTCTAATCTTTTACTGGATGGGTTTTAGTCTTGAAGAGATCTCTCGATACCCCAGGATTTTGTGCATAATTGGGTATAAGTTCTGGTGTGCATTGTTCTTACGTGATCAGTATATTTGATCAGAATACAAAATAGCCTCAGTCTCTCTAACATCCTATTATGTGTGTTCTGGTTTATATGTGGTTGCCTACCCTTAAGCTTTAAAATGATCTTTGAAAGTCACTGAAAATATGGATGTCAGAAAACTCCAAGAAGTTGAGAGCCAGAGTGATAGTAGGGCAGGTAGGGCATTACACAGGGCTGACCTTGTTTTGATCCTCAGCACCACATATGATCCCCTGAGCCCACCAAGAGTGATCCCTGAGCACAGAGCCAGGAGTAATCCTTGAACATCACTGAGTGTGACCCCCAGAAAAGAACACTGAAAAAAGTGAAAGGGGAGCTATAATGAGACTATGTGAGAAACATAATTGTGCATGTAACTGAACAAAATTTATCCAATGTTTTCCTGAAATGATAAGATAGAATATAATATAGTTGATAGTTATAGTTGATATTCATTTATAGTTGATAGCTGATTAGCATGACCAGTCTTTTGAAAATCCAAACCCTCTGTAATTTCTTTGCTGAAAAGATGTTTCCCAATCATTGGAATGACTGCACTTTCTGTGATTTTTGTAATCAGGTGGAAGAATTAAGGTGAATTTCAATTAATTTAAGTCCATATACGATATCCAATAAAATGTTTAGAAACATAAGAAGTAAAGTACTAGCTAAAATGAAGTTGGAGTTCCGTATGCAAACTCCACCATTTCCCTGAGGATGCAATGCAGTTGCACTAGCTCTATTCTTTGTTGTTATTCTGAATTGCTAAGATCTTTCTTCTGATAAAAAGGCCATTTGCCTGAATTGCCTTTAATTCTACAAGGGTTTCAATCTTAAAGAAACTTTAAAAGTAATCATGTCACTATGGAATCAAAGCCAGTGCTTTAAAATATGCTCTTATCCTATTTCTATGACTTCTATAAAGTCATCCTAGAGGTAAATCAAATATCTTGGACAATTTTCAGAGACACATGATACAACACTGATTAAAATTCTAATTATTACTGAAAAGAAATGGAAATATCTACTTTGTCCACATGAGGTCATTAGCTAAAAGCTAAGGAAAATGACAGCTATAAAAGAATATAAAGTTTCTTCACTTTTTAGACACTATTTATAGGATGAAAAGTTATAATACCCACCCTACCTCCCTTGCTACACACACACACACACACACACACACACACACACACACACAGAGTCATTTATTTGAACGTGCTTTATACTTAAGTAATTTTAATTTAAAATAAGTAAATGTTGACCTTAAACAATAGTCCTAAAATCTAATAATATGTGAAATGAACAAATATGGGCTTGGCAATGTGAGACTTTATACAAAAGGATTATTGCAAGGCAGAAGAAAAGACCACTATAATAGCAAGAGAGGGACTATTGCCAGTAGATAAGAATCTCCCAATAATAAATCTGTGTGCATTGCAGAGGTTAACTGAAAAGATCATTTGTCTGATAAAGAGCAGTGAATAAGTCAAGAGAAAGGAGAGAGTGTGGAAAATGGAATGAAATACTAATGTAGTAGGAGTTGAGATCAATGTTCAGGAGATACAAAAGACGAGATAACATGTTATAAGAGACAATATGTCCAAATCAAGAGTGGGCAGAAATATAGAATATAACTAATGTGGTGGGAGGTGAAACAGTTGAGCAGACTTTAGTTAATAAGCATTATGTTCTAAAGCAGTATTTCTCAACCTGGGGCCTGTGAACTCCTAGTACAACTGATGGTGAAAATTATTGAATTCAAGGTACACAGCAAAAAAGTGAGGGGTGACCAATGACCTGGGGCCACAGGATAGAACCAAACTGGAACAAGGTCATAGTTGGAAATAATGGTTGAGACACAGTCAATATGCCATTGATAAGCATATTGTAAGCATAATGTAATGACAAAATTCCACTAAAAATTATTTGCATTTCTTATTATGACCTATTGTGTACCCTTCACAGAAAAATTTATTTTTCATGGATTAAGAGACACTATTCTTTTGAGGTGTAGGCAATAGAATGCATGATCAAGATATGGTAGAAAAGTATCACTTATATCACTTATAGTCCCGTTGATCTTCGATTTGCTTGAGCGGGTGCCAGTAACATCTCCATTTGTCCCTGTCGAGAGCTAGTATAGCCCAATGATACCTGCTCGCTCCAGGAATAGAAAGAACCTCAAATCCTTCATTCAGAGAGTTGACAAAGAAATCTGACCATCTAGTTGGAGGGTGGCCACGAGGTCTTCTGACGTCCCGTGGAATCCAGTCGGTAACAGCTCTAGTCCAACGGTCCTCTCTGAATCACATTACATGACAGCCCATCTGAGTTTTGATGCCTTGGCAAACAAGACAGAATCCCTGATTTTTGACCATCGACAGAGGTCAGAACTCCGGATTCCTTCTCTCACTTGAGTGAGACATGATATTCCCAGCATAGCTCTTTCCATTCCTCTTTGGGATACCCTAATAGTATTCTCATCCTGCTTGCATAGGGGCCCAGGTCTCTGAGGAATATGTTAGTACAGGAAGAATGGTGGAATCGAAAAGATGTGCCCGGAGTCAGAGGTTTTTTGTTCTCTTAACCACCTCTTCGACGCTCTTGAATGCATTCCACGCTGCTCTCTTCCTCCTGCACAGTTCTGGCACCAAGTCATTCCTCATGTTGATTTCTCGACTCAGATACACATAGCTGCTGCATTCAGAGATAATCATTTCATTGAGAGCAAATAAAGCTTCAGGGACTAGTTCATTTTTCATGAGCATCGTCTTGTTGAGATTCAGCTGCAATCCGACATTTCTACATTTGTGGTCCAAGTCGGCCAGCATTTGTGCCGCTTGGCTAATGTTTGGCGTTACGAGAATGATGTCATCATCGAAGCAAACGTGGTGTAATTGCCGACCGTCTATCTTCACTCCCATTCCTTCCCATTCCAGTCATCGCATGATGTTCTCAAGGCCGGCACTGAAGAGTTTCAGTAAATTTGTATCACCTTGCCACACCCCTCTCTACATCAATGATCACTTCCCTATAGAATAGTGAGATCCTGTTGGTGAATCCACAATACATCTCTTGGAGGATTTTGATATACTGAGTTTGAACGCCCTGTTTTCCAGGGCTTCCATGACCGCCTCAGTCTCAACAGAATCAAAGGCCTTCTTTAAGTCAATGAACGTTAGACAGAGCAGTATCTTGAACTCTCATGAAACTTCAATGAGTTTGGTCATTATGTGGATATGGTCGATCATGCTGAATCCTCTTAGGAACCTGGCTTGCTCACATGGTTGTCTTTCATCTAGTGTTCTGCCTATTCTATTCAGGATGACACGAGTGAACAATGTGCAGACAGACAACAGGCAGTTTGGGCGATAGTTGCCGATGTCGTGGATGTCTCCCTTCTTGTACAACAGAATGGTCCTACTGGTTTTCCACTGGGACAGAACCTTGCATTCAGACAGGTAGCGTGTGAAGAGTCGGGCCAGTGTACTGATGAGTACTGGTGGCATATTCTTCAGGTGTTTGGGTCTGACCTTCTCTGGACCAGGTGCTGTACATGTCTTTACCAGCGAAATGGCGTGTTGGATTTCAGAAGGAAGAACGTTGGGATCGACATATCCGTCCTGCGAAATTTGGTATGTGGGCAGGTGGACATGGCTGTCAAAGAGATCCGAGTAGAAGTCGTGAATAATTTTTTTCCATTGCCTTTCTCAAGGATGTGATAGATCCATCGGGACATCCGAGGGCAGTCATCTTGGTCTTGTAGTTGGCGAAGGACAGGCGAGCATTGCGAATACTTTTCCCGGCTTCTGCTACACTGGCCAACACTGCTGCTCTTCTCTCTTTGAGGTCTTCCTTTATCACATCTCTGCACAGCTTTGTGAGCTCGGACATTAGCTTGTGGTTGCCTGAGGCTCGCGCCAAACCATGTTGACTAATGAGTTCGAGAGTTTCCAAAGACAGGTGTCTGTGGCTTTCTCACTCTTGGCATTCTTCGCACATACAGGTGTTGAACCAGTCAATTGTATTCCTCGTCGATATTGTCAAGGATGGCATCTTCCCATGTTGCTGCAATAGTGACAAAGAGCTCCCAGTTGGTGGTCTTTCTGGGACTTGTCTTCTTAGACTTAAATTTTGCAGACTTTTCTCCCTGCTCTGTGAAGTAGAATTTTGCACGAAGGAAACGGTGGTCCGATCCCGTTTGGAATTTTGGGACAACAGCGACATCGTTCAGGCAAAACCTTAGATTGAATATGATGTGGTCAATTTCATTGTGGATCTGTCCACCGGGAGACTCCCATGTCCAGCGTTTAGATTCGGCCTTCTGGAACTGTGAGTTACCATGGATGGTCTTGGTCGACATGATGAATTCAGATAGTCTCTCATCCTGATCGTTCTATTCTAGGCCACGTGTCCCAATGTGGAGATCTTCGGGCGACCTTCTCGGACCTATCTTAGCATTAAAATCACCAACAATGATCTTGTAGAAGGTGTGGTCTTCTTTATAGAACTTCTCCAGTTCCATGTAGAACCTCTCAATTTCTTTTTCATCGTAGTTGGAAGTTGGTGCGTAGACGATGAAGATAGAAACTGCAGGCAGTGAGCCACATCTATTCAAGTGTAATCGTCCAATTCCGGTTGTTAGGCCTTCGAATGAATCGATGCTCATGGCCAAGTTCGTGTTGACAAGGAAACCAACGCCACCAATGCCTCTTTGTCGAATGTTCTGAGGAACAATTCTTCTCCAGTGTCGAAAATGGCGTGAGTGATTGATGTCTCCTCTTTTCGGTCAGACCAATGATGTCATATTTGATCTTCTGTGCTTGCACCATCAGGTCCTCGATGGATGCTTCTGATGCCAGTGACCGTGCATTGAAAGTACAGACAATCATCTTAGTCTTTTTTCCTTTTTGCAGTCTAGTTCGTCCCCAAGATTTTTTCAGCCTCTCTTTGCTCATCTTTCTTAACGCTGCCATATTGGGGGCTCTTTCGGTGACAGGTGAATGATGCCAATTGTTGTTACTGTTGTTGGCATATCGAATACGTGATGGGTAGCTTGCTAGGCTCTGCCGTGCGGGCTCAATACTCTCGGTAGCTTGCCAGGCTCTCAAAGAGGAACGGATGCTTTCAGGGCGGCCTCCAATCACCCTTAGAGGTGTTACCATGGTTCACACTAAATGTGAACCCTATCAAATATGGTATGAGAATAATAGGTATTAAGTGTTTTATGGAGTGTTGTGAAGCGGCCCCCAGTCCGGAGAGCAACCTGGAGTGTGGCGGTGTCTGGGTAGTGGATGTAGTGAGGCTTTGCCAGTGAGGTATTTATTTTGAGTAGGGTGGGGCATCTGGGTTGGACCCCTCCCTCAGATGCCGGGGATTGGAGGAGGCAGACAGAGGATCTTGTTTTCAGGTCTCTTTGAACCTAGAGCTAAGGTCGCAAAATTCTGCTTACCTGGCTTTGCGGGGCTTCACTTGTGCGTGAGGTTCGGCCCAAAGTGTCCAGAGAGCAACCTGGAGTGTGGCGGTGTCTGGGTAGTGAATGTAGTGGGGGTCGGCCAGTGAGGTGTTATGGTAGAAAAGTACAGTATATAAAGTACAGTACATAGTATATATATACTATAAAAGTACAGTATATAAAGAGCTTGGACTGGAACCATAGCACAGCAGGTAAGGCGTTTGCTTTGCACACAGCCAACCTCTGTTCGATTCCTCCGTCCCTCTCGGAGAGCCTGACAAGCTACTGAGAGTATCCCGCCCACATGGCAGAGCCTGGCAAGCCACCCATGGTGTACTCGATATTCTAAAAACAGTAACAACAAGTTTCACAATGGAGACGTTACTGGTGCCCACTTGAGCATCAATGAACAACGGGATGACAGTGATGACAGTGACAGTGATATAAAGGGCTTCTTCACCTATGAAGATTCAAAACAAGAGACTGTATGAAACTGAAACCTTAAAGAAATTAATGTTACTCAGTCCCTGAAACACACATTCTGTCATAGCCACAAAGTATTCAAATGATTTCAGTTAGGTGAATAGTAAAAATGACAATGCTGGAAACAATTTTAGGCTCATGGAATCTAATACTTTGTCCATTAGTTAGTTTAATTCAGACGCAGGATTTTTTTCCTTCTATAAAATAAAATTAGAGGCTGGAGAGATATTGTAGTAGGTAGGGAACTTGCCTTACATGCAGCCAACCCAGATTTAACCCCCAGAATTGGATATACCAGGGGATTAATGCCAGTTATGATTAAAATCATAAAAGCTCCATCTGGTACCCATAAAAATAGATTATATTCTTTTATCCCACTTACGCTTTACTAGCAAGTTTTAAATGCCCTCAGTTTTACCCTTATCTTAAGAATAAAGAATGTTTTCAAAGGCTAATGTTCCTTTTAGTCCTCAAACCAGGAGTGACTGCTGAGTTCAGATCCAGGAGTAACTCCTGAGAATTACCAGGTATGGTCAAAATTATCTTTTTTAAATAAAATGAAATTATACCAGATTATTATGTTTTAAGCATTATACTGCTCACTGCATTGCTGGATATGAAGTCACCTTTGTATCCAAATTAATATTGCCTTTTCAATAAATGTTTTGGAGAATAAAAAAATTATTTAGGTATCATGGAATTGGAGCCATACCAATTTTAAAGATTCAGGAGCAACAACTCCTCCAATATTTTCATTTATGTATAAATTCATGATTTTAAATCTTAGAAGATAGGTTCTTAAACATTTTCATTTAATAAGCTGCATTAAACAATTTTCTTACAGATGTCTCTCCTACTTTTTTCTATATTGGCATCATCATTTAAAATATAAATTACACAAACCATGGAGTAGCTGGACCATTTCCACAAACCACTCACTACGTATCCATGCACTCCTCTGGCTATCTCTCTGCTTCCCCAAGGAAAAATCTAATAAACTGCAAAATACAGTTCTGTACTTGTTCTCTGGGAGAAACGACCTTCCTACATTACATTTTTATTAAGGGTCATGGAGTTTAAAATATAACTCAGAGGAAGATATATTTAAAGAAGCTTCCTGGATGCCAGCATCCATAGGATGTATCTGTCCCTATACTAAGACGTTGGGGACATTAGCCTTCGACTTGGGATCTCAAAATATTCATTTCTTCTTAAGAAAGGGGAAAAACTCAGAGGTCATTTAAAGATTGGTAGTAAAGTGTAAGTGGTATAAAAGAATATAATCTATTTTTATGGGTGCCAGATGGAACTTTTATGATTTTAATCATTACTCTACTAATAGAGTAACACATATTTTTATAAGTAATCTCTGTAATTAGTCCTGGATTTTTAGACTGCCCTCATGTGATCAATTTTACTAATCCAATCAGCTCATCTTCCTACTTAAACTTCACTTTTGCTTACAAAAACATTGATGAATTTGGATTTATACTGTAATGAATCAAAGACACACAGTCCCACAGTTTATGTGGGCATTAAGCTATAATAAGAACTTCTAGTAATTTTAAATGTGTTGCCATTTGAGATGGGAGAATTGCCAGTGCAGATGTGAGGAAGGAATCAAAGGGCTTTGCCTCATGGGAATGTATCTCTTGTGCTGAAACTAAAAAGCTTAATTACAACAATCCTATTAGTCTCTTAAGCAAACATCTTTATTCCTTCACAAGGACTCATTAATTCCTGTACACTGTCACTTGACATTTCAACTCAACCACCTTTTGTTTCTGTCTTTGATCAGTTTCAATTTTTAACGGGCATTTTGTTGCAATCTTACAAAATTCAGAAGCCTGCTAAGTGAATATGAACTAAATTAATGAGTTAGAGAAGATATACATCAAAAAGTGGAAACAAGAGCTAAGTCCAGTTAGATGAAATGATCAAGTGACAAAATAATCACCTCTTACTTCATCACATACATATTACAATGTAATTACACTACAAAAATCAAAATCAGACCTATTTGAGCCATGATGGTTTATGATTGCCATGGTACCTCCTGAAAAAAAAAATCTGGTTAGAAACTAGGTGGTTCTTTGGCTTCAGTAAACATTGTTCCATCAAACACCACACTTGAATATTCTACTTTTTATTATTTTACCCGGTTTCTTTACCTATATAACTTATAAATCTTTTACATAGACCATTCCTCTTTTGAGCAGTATTAATTTTGATTACATACTACTATTGTATTACAATAATGTACTATTATTCTTGAGGACACACTATTATTCTTGAGTATATATTTTCACTTTAATAAATGACTTGCTTTACTTGGCTTCTCCAACTTAATTCTTTCTAGTGATTAAGTAAAATTGCCTAGACACAGGGGACTGGACAATGAGCCTTAGTCCTGAGCAGGTTTTTCTATGACAGCATGACAAAGATATTTCCAACTAGGAATATCAAACATTAAAAAATACTTTTACTTGATTATCCCCAATGAAAAATGTCTTTTTGTAAATAATCATTAACATATTTTAGTTATATCTCCAATATATATTTTGTATAATAAAACAAGGACAATAGATTAAATATAAAGAATAATTGTCATTATTTCTATAATTTCTCTGATTATTTTAAGCTGATTATTTTAAGTATTAGAAAATAGCACATCGTTACTCATATCATTCAAGAAGAGACAATTAATTAATTCCTAGATTTCCTAGTTAGCTTAACTAGGAAGGTTTTAACTTTCAATTTTATCATTAAACAAGGACAAGCTTCCAGGTTGTAATGCGTATTGCTAATAAATTAATGACAAATCAAAGATGCCCACACATCTATTGTCCATCTATTATTGGATTTGAGTCTATTTGCTCATGTGATTCAGTGTATTGCTAAACATTTTAAGTAGTAGATTACAGGTTTAATTTTAAATGACCTGATTCAGGAACAGCAATATGGAAGGTGTGCACAAAGCAAGATATACTAAGTGTTTCTAAATCTTCTCTGAATACACCAGTCTCTTCATTGTGATTAGTTCAACAACCTGGATGCTCTCCAAACCTGTTCTTTTGGAGTTTTATAGAGGTGTCGGTACACAGGCATGAATGATTAAATAATCAGTCATTAAAAATGGATTCAACCTCTAGTACTTCACTTATCCCAAAAGGTCAAAAGATAGGAACCGACATTTCTAACCCTCTAATCACATTTTGGGTTTTCCAGGTAACCAGCTTTCACCCTTAGATGCAGTTCAAAAGCTGCACAATTAATATAATATAAGAGCGTCATCGCTATCAGTACTTAGTATATCCCAAGGGTTTTATAATCTCTCAACCTAAGACAAAGATCAAACATTTCTCGTAAATCACATTATAGAAATAAGGATCTTTGAATAATCATAATAAAAATAGGAAATGAGGCACAGTATTGCAAAGGAACTGCCTTTAGATCACAGACCAATTAAGCAATGGAAGGAAACACTACGTAACTTCTCCAAACCTGCCCTTTTTTCGTTTTTTAATGACATCACCCTTATATCATAATTTTTTATTCAATAATTGGTCACTGGAAATTGATATGACCTCTCCAGTTCTTAGATCATTTTAAAATTTTAAAATTTCTCATCTTAGGTATATTTTTACTTTGTTATGTAAACTAAATTAGCAAACTAATTTAATTAGTAAACTAATTAACTCTCCAGTCTTGTTTCTTCACCTGTAAAATGAAAAGTAAACTAAGTACCACTTCCTGCTTTTCAAGTTCATTGAGAGAATCAAAGCATGTAGTAATGATACAAACATTTCCTAAAGTGGACTGGGAATAATTGCAGATTTCTTAAGATGTAAGAAATAGGTTCCTTTTGTTGTAAAGTGCTTCATTCATCATTGTCTTCCTATGAGGAATACTTCTGTTACTCCCTTTGGGAGTACCTAAATAAGGGAGGACTTTGTGTATAATAACAGGTGACATCTGTGGCCATGAAATGTCAAGGTCTATAAGTAACTGTGGGTATTACACATACCTAGAAATTTCCATTGAAATGCTATACACCAATGATTTACCCTTCCTCGGGCCTGAAGATAAATTTGTTCAGCTTCTCTGTTTGGCTATTCCAAAATGGAACTGCTGAAATCCTAATGCCTATTTCATGTTATATAAAATAAGTGTCTCAGTACCATAATGGAAATTAGACGTTTGGGAAACACAGTTTTAGTTACTAGGGTTAAACACCATCTCAGGTATTAGGCCAAAAGAACCACTGAGTCTTCTATACTGTAGATCTTGTTTCTTCCTTACCCCATTGCAACAGAATTTTTCTTCCTCTGCTTGTAACCTCAGAAGTTCCACTGTGACTCTGACTTAGTTAAAAGATAATGATTTATATTTATCATAAAAGTGCAAAAATTTTGATCATGATAGTATACCTTTAAATATGGAAAAGCAAGCTTTATAATACTGTTTTTGGCATCCTAACAGTAATCAAAATGAAAAAATATTCACATTACTATGACACTAAGTATAAAGCATTTTGAAGTAATTTGAATTTTGGTTACTAAAACAGTCGATTTTGAGGATTAGAATCTAGGTATGTCCAGGCATGCTTGGACAGATTCAGTTCCAAGAAGGAGCTGAATCCACTGTAGACAATATAAGTAGCAATAGAATAAGTAGCAAAAGAATTTATAGATTATCCCCAGTGATTCCTATGTTTAATGAATTGAGTTTTTAACAAAGAAAATGAATGAGCATTCCTTTCCAATTTGAAGGTCCCCAAAGCCTTTCTGATGATAAATTACAACCTAGCACAAGAAGGTTCTGGCAGATTAGAGGCACAAGCCACATCTTGCCTGCTGCTTGGACTCCTTAAGTCTTTCAGCGAAGAATAGTTCTCACATTTTTAAATGATTGAGGGACAAAATAAACCTCATATTTGATGGTGGGTAAATTATGTGACAGCCATTCTCATGGTTTTAAGATTTGTTATTCAATGCACTTTTATAATGCCACCATGCTTGTTTATTTCTACATTTTACCTGATTTTGAACTAGCCACACAGTTAGTTATTTGTGACAGAGAATAAATGCAGACAGAGGCCAACATTTTTCTCTATGTCCCCTATATGACCCCTTACAGACCCTTGGGATTAGAGTCATACATACCTTTGACACCAGAACCAGACAAGAAGAATATCTGCTCGTGCCCTATGTCTGAAGAAGGGCTGTCATTAAAAGTGGGCTAAATGAAATTAAGAGCTGATTTCAAAACAATGATCCAGCAAACTCTGGTTTTCTTTCTCTATATTTTCTTTCCCTCCAAAACCTACTTGCTGCATGGGTTTTCAGCAAGACAGCGAAGGGGCTCCAGAGTGGGAAGAGGTCAGATAAACAGAAGTATCTGCCTCACTGATGGTCGAATTGCAAGATGCTGGTGAGATAAGGGTCTAGAAGTAAGTACAAACTCTTCACAAGCTATGCACAGCATGGCACTCCCCTGCCAACCTCACTAAAGCAGCCATCAAGCTACACTTGAGATCCACTTGACCCACCCAGTGTGGAAGCTGGGTCCTGCACCAGGATTTGGGGGCAGGCATCATGCTTCTCAGACTATGGTGAGGTTATTTTCACTCACAGGAAAAAAAAAAATCCCAACCTCTTCTCACAGGTTTCTTGCCTGTCTCCGCAGAAAAGAATTGCAGCAGAAGACAGGTAGTGAAACAAAGTTGTTTTATTTAGGAAGGATGTCAGTTCTAATGAAAATGTGAGCTTCTCCGGCAGTAGGAGAGTAAAGAAAATTTTTTTCCCTTACAGCAAAGCCCTAACTGTCCCCAAATGAAGGACAGTGAAATTAAAGACACTATGTACTAAGAGTTTGGTTCAGGCACCTCTAAAACGGAGTGAGATAAAGTGAAAAAAGAAATTACAGGTTCCGCCTGGGGGTGTGGGCAGTGCCTAAATGGGACGCCTCACGGAGCTGCTTTGAGAGTTTTGTCTTTGTGTCTCTTCAGCCCCTCCAAGCTGCCTCAGTGTGGGCCAGGGAATCCTGCAAGGGGATTTAAAAGGAGAAGGAATTTTAGATCTGAGGGTGTCTTGCGTTAAGGCATCAATCCTGCCTGGATAGATCTCTGGATGGAATCTGGCTTTTGCCGTTAGCTGGCAACGCGGTAACTCCCTTTAAGAGTTCTCTCCAAATATATTGTTTTAGGTTTTCTTTTGTCTCTCTCTCTTTTTGCTAGTTTTGTGTCCAATATTTTTCCGTTACACTGTTTTGTCTTGCTAAGCTTAGGTATAGATCTGTGACATTTACTGTCAAAATTAGACTAAGGGTACGATTACTGACTGCCCCGCTCACTGAGAAGATAACATTTAGCTTGAACACTTCGGTCTGAGAAGCAGTCCCTGAGGAATTTATAGACCACCCTATTGTCCACCAGATTACAGCCTGCCCTTTCCTCTTCTATGCTTCTGTGTTTTGTTTTGGTTTGGTTTGGTTTTTGTTTGACAGCACACCCTGTTGTGCTCAGGGTTTACACCTGGTTCTGTGCTCTGGGGCCACTCCTGATAGCTAACAGGGCTCATATGGTTCCAGAGGTCAACCTAAGTAGATACAACCCCTAGTCAAAAATAAGCTGTATTTCTTTTTCTCTATTAATTCCTTTTAGTGAGTATGCATCCGAGTCATTTCTCTAGGATGTGAGACTACCATCTTCTAGGCTATTGACTTGTAGCCAATAAAACTGTGTCTAAACCCATAATTTTGTCTATGTGAGTGACTGAGTGACTGGCCTGCTCAAACTCTGGTGGGACCAAACCTGCATCACTGCATTAGTAACACTAATACTGGGCTTACTTATTGCTACTTCTGGAATTATCACAGAGGAGTCTATATGCTGTCACCTTAAAATGTTCTACTTTAAATGCCATATGCAGATTTATGATAATAAATTAATGTATGAAATTCCAAAATATTAGACTTCTGATTCAAAATTTGTTGATGTTCTCCTGAGCTTGCCCCAGGTCACAAGGACTTAGTACAGAGACAATATCAGACTATGTCAAAATTACCTGGACTCTGAAGCCAAGAACTGAAATAATTATAACTAAATTAAACATGTTGCTTTAGGCATTTCACTGCACCTTTTTAAGTATTGTTCTTGTCATCTATATAATTTAAAATATCATACCAAAATCACAAATGGGAATACAGGTTACTATACACAGTGAAGTTCAAAGAACAGGACCCATATATTTAACTTAAAGAGCCAAATCTCAAGTTCCAACAATACCCCTACCCAGTCCCAACGCCACTGGGTGTGGCATCTTCTGCACCTCAATGACAACAACAAAAATGCAAAATAACCAAAAGTTTAGACATGTGTTGCACATGCTGCTGGTATGTATGCATGTAGTGTTATAAATCACAAAGGTAAAATGTTTATATGATGTCTAAATAAAATAGTGATCATTAAACTCCTAATAAAATGCTTGAGACTATTAGTTTGCCCAAACATAGTATTTTTCTTACATTATTAATATCACTTATTAACAGGTATTTGAAAGTCTGAACCTGAACCATTTCCTTTATCCAAGGAAATCAGATGATTTATTTCTGAACATTCATAGGTATGACTAGATCACGATTAACATTGTCCCAAAATGTTATCTGGGAAAAAAATATAACTTTGAAAAAAATATCCAAGAATCAAAATATTCTCCAAATCTGTTGAGAAAAAGTGACAATTCCTATTACCTCCCCAGTTTTGATCATTGATGGGCATTTAAATAGCATTTAAACACATTGTCTCTTAGGCTGATATTTTTTATCAAAATGAGGCCTTTCACCCTAAAGTACAGGCTTATTAAAACTTGAAAATCACTGGAGATCCTTTAGAGCAGCTAACACTGCTCCAGCTCTCCTCTAAATGGTTCCCCATCAATACAATGTCTCATTAACCTTATCACTTTCCAGCCCTTGAACACAATGGGGTATGTCAGGCAGCTGCCACTGTCTGTGTGCTCAGATGCATAAACTTAATGGGCTTGGAGAACAAGGCCTCCAACAGGGCCACCAGCTATTCAGAGGTACTTGTCAGCTAGCAAATATGTTATTCTGAACCAGTCAGCTATTATTGGAAAGAACGGAGTCTTTAATTTTGGTTTAATGTTGTTTTGTAAAGGAGACTTCAGTGAAACTTGGGCCACACTTCAAAAGTCCAAGACAAAAAATTATAAAAGCTCTGCTTCCCACACAGTCCTGAGACATTAAACAATGTCATGTGAGAATGTTCGCCCTAAGTGCTAGCTAAATTGGTTTTGAAAGATAACAGCCTCATGGATTCAACTGAGAAAAGCCTAAGGAAGAGTTATCTTCCAAATTCTGTTGGAACTACTTTAAGGAAAATAAAACATTTTACATTATACTTAACTACCATCCATGTCTAAGAGTTCCTTCTAGACTAGGATTAGGATATGAGACAAAGTATATCTATTTCTGAGATCCAAAAAAACCATTAACCAAATTCTTATGCCCACTCATCACATAAATAAAAATCTTCTTGATACAGTATGTCACACTGAAGAGATGCTTGATACAAGAGCAATAGTATTGTGAAATGATGTGATAAAAATGGACTTAAAAACTAATCTTGCGAGAGAAGCGGCCAGGCATTCTGGTGAGCAACGAGGCCCGGAAAATGCTCCGGACCCGAATTGGGGCCAACAACACCGGGTAGCCAGATGGAGGAGGTGCAGCCAGCACACCTTCTCCAGATGGAGCCCTGGAGACACTGAGCAGCAACTAACACGGCTCCGGGATTCGGGACTGGGACACATCTGAGCTGCAGGGGGGCACTGGAGTGGGGCAGCGCCAGCCCAAACTCCAAGTGTTTCCGGCCGCCGGAAGTCATGCCCTCGACCCACCCTCAGCGCCATCTTGCCACATTCAACAGAGAAGCGGCCAGGCATTCTGGTGAGCAATGCGGCCCGGAAAATGCTCCGGACCCGAATTGGGGCCAACAACACCGGGGAGCCAGACGGAGGAGGTGCAACTAACTCCGGGATTCGGGACTGGGACACATCCAAGCCTCGGGGCCGTGAACCTGAAAACATAAAATCTTTTAATGGAAAACTAATTATGAAATGCTTCCTTAGTAGGGCTATCTTGTTTGGGGGTATAACTCTCACAACAATAGTGAGTTTTGTGTTGAAATATGGAACATAATCAAGGTGAATAGAAAATGAAGTGAAATTCATCAGTTATACCGTTGGAGTGGGGGGCGGGGGGTATACTGGGGATTTTGGTGGTGGAATATGGGCACTGGTGAAGAGATGGTGTTTGAATACGGTATAACTGAGACATAAACCTGAGAACTTTGTAACTTTCCACATGGTGATAAAATTTAAAAATAAATTAAAAAAAGAAAAAAAAACTAATCTTGCACGTACAATGATTTTCTGAAAAGAGATTTTTAGGCTAAATATAAAAGATAACAAAAGATATCCATATTTATACTATTTGTTCTCGTTAGTGGGCACCACTAGTAATATTTGAGAAAGGAATTATAATATAGGAAAAATACCATAATGTAGTTTTTTGTAGATTCAGATTGGCTCTCACAACGGAACCAATGACACTATAATAACAATTATATCTCCAGGTATCTACTGGCTCCCCATGCCCACTGACTAAAGTCAGAATATTCATTGTCATCTATTAATACATAGAAAATAAAGAATATATAACATCATATTAATCCACACGGTCTAGTTTAGTCATTAAATTGTTTAAATATCTGACAATGAACAATGGGAGTATTATAGACCTAATTTGATCAACTATAGCCTTGTGCAAATTAACTATATAAAACTTTATAAAATTCAATATGCAATAATTTAAAGTGTTAATTGGAATAATAACTTTAAAATAAACCCAATATAAGCTTCGTCCTATATTTACATATTTTCGTCATCATCCAAGCTTGGCATCATTTTTCATCAGAACTATTTAATGACTTCTTACTTTTTACTTATATCTAGTCTTTCCACTCCTTAATCTATCACATAACATGTACCAATTGGATGGAGACTATTGATTGTACCCATTGGATTGATAACATGTACCCATTGGATAAATACTATTGATGGATACTATTGACAGATTTTCTACTTCACTTTCTGCAAAGAGACACTTCTGATTTCTATTTTTTTTTGTCATATCAAAAGAGAGAATGGAGACAAGCAAGTGGGACTGAGATTATAAGCAGTACAGACGTTAAATAAGGGAAGTGGCGAGTCTACCACAGGTAGCAGGGGAATATGGGTTTGGGGATACTGCAGAGACATTTGGATCATACAACTTTGCTGGTGCAAGAAAATCAGAGAAATTGCACTTAGCGGGTGATCCAATTTACACTGAGGTGCCAGGGAAAGAACTGGAAGGCAATATACCACACAGAAGTGTTTATTTTCTACAGAGAAGAGCTGCCTTCACATTTTGTAACTTTACATGTTTATAAAATGAGTGAAATCTGGTTAAAAAAATAGTGTAATATCAGCTTCTAATCCCCAAAGTGTGACTCCCTTTCCGGTGGAAAGGATTCACTTTAAGTCAATGTGATCACAGGATCACATATAAGAAAACATGTTATACAATAGAAGTACCTAATTCAATTGACAATATAAGGGAAGATGAACAGAAAACACGCAGAGAACTCTGAAAAATTGATGATGTCCATGGAAAACTGATATGCAGCCCTCACAAACATTCCTTCATGGTAGGGAAAGGTCATTTCTCAGAGCAAAGATCCCCTAAGTTCGAAGAAGCTTTAAAAAGACTATGGGTCACAAAGCTGAAAAAAAAAAGGTGAGCTCTAAGCTTCAATTACTGAAACTCAATAATATGCCTATCAAATTAGCAGGCAAGGATGGGTGGGTATTGGGGTGGGGATGAATATGGGAACATTGGTGGAGGAAAGTTGATACTGGTGGAGAGAATAAGGTTGAAGTAGCCTAAAACTCAACTATCAAAAAAAATAAAGACTATGGATCCAAAACTTTATTAACAGTGTAAAAAACTATATTAACACCATAATTAAGAGTTTGATTATTAAGATAACCTGTTAATTTTAATTCAGACAGGAACTCTTAGCCCATCAGTATTTATATATCTGTCCTTGTCTTTTCCATGTCTCTTCATCAGTGTCTTCTTAAACAGATTACCTTTTAAATTGGTGACTTAAGTAATTTATCTTGGTCATTACAATGTCACTGTAGCACTGTAGCACTGTTGGCTCTTTGTTTATCAATTTGCTTGAGCGGGCACCAGTAACGTCTCCATTGTGAGACTTGTTGTTACTGTTTTTGGCATATCTTGCCAGGCTCTGCCCTCTGGGCAGGATATTCTCGGTAGCTTGCCAGGCTCTCTGAGAGGGACGGAGGCCACGTGCAAATATATTTATTTAGAGAGTTATTAGGACTACAGATGAGGAGACACAATTCTCGGTGCCTCTGAAGTATAAATTGAATGAGGTTGGGCTTTTTATCTACAGAAAAAGAGGGATAATTTCCATTCTGGTCCACTATGCAAATCAGGGTTTTAATAAATCTCCCAGGTTCAGATTTATGACTCTCTATGGAAATTAGAAGTCAGTTGGTTCTGATTGCTACAATAAATGTAGATTAGGTGAAAAGTTAGGTCAGCAATGATTGCTTAAGTTTCAATCCAAGATGGTCTGTGGTAGATTCAATATTTTTCAGGAAGTATATTCCCCTAAACACACCTAGAAGTACTTGGGTCCTAAATCTTGACAGTCTCTTAACTGCTTTAGTTATCAATATTAAAATTATTTCAAAATGCTTTATATTTGATGTCACATAATACCCTAAGTACTAACATTTATATATACATATATAAAATATATATATACACATATGTATGTATACATATGTGTGTATATATATACATGTATATATATTTAAAGCTCGAGCAATGGTGATGTCTGGATAATATTGCTGCATAGTGCCATTTCTTTCTTTGTTGAATGCTAAATATCTTCCAAACTTTACTTTTAAATATCTCCCTTTTAAAAAGTAAGCTAAAACTTTCTTTTTTTTTAACTTCCTTTTCTTTGATTGTTACCTTGTTTGAAAAGGTAACAGACTGAAGGGTCACTAAGAGCTTGTTTTAAGGGGGATAATTTTATTCATTAGTATTATTTGCCTTTCTTTGATCTATAAAACTTTCACACTAAACATTTAGCTAGTGACCTTGAAATGAAGCCAAATTCCTACTTAAATGTCAGAAAAGAGAAATGCCAGGTTTATACAATTTTGGCTTATGAATTTTAAATGTGAGAATAATGTTCTTTACTTTTAAAAATAGTTCATTATTTTTGCTTTGTTATTACTATAACCTTTAATATTCCAGGCAAAGACTTCTCAGTTGTTTTAATTTGCCAACACAGAAACTTACGAATACTGATCTTTAAAATTTTACCATTTTCCAAAATAGAAGTAATACCTATAATTAATTTTAATGACATTTAACAAATATTCAAGGTTTATTCTCTAAATTCTAATCATATATACTCTTTTGGTCTTTTTAAATACTTCTTTATTAGAATTCAAAAATATTTCACTGCTGCTATAAGAACTGAATTTAGTTTGGGAATGAACATTTTCTTAATTAAAATTTATTTAAATAGGTTCAAATAGAATTGAAACCAGAAATGTAATCACAAAATCTCTTTTTGTTTGTTTGTTTATTGAATCACCATGAGAACAGTCACAAAGCTTTCAGGTTTAAGTCTCAGTCATACAATGATCAAGCACTCATCCCTTCACCAGTGCACATATTCCACCACCAAGAACACCAGTATATGTCCCCATCCCACTCCCCCACCCTGCCTGTGTGGCAAATGATTTTCACTTTACTATCTACTTTGATTACATTCAATGTTTTGACAGAACCCCACTACTATTATTTGGAATTTTCCCCCAACAATCAGACCTGCCCTCCTCTCCACCCAGACAAGACACTGAGCAGCTGCCCACAATATCTCTTATGAGGAGATGGTTTGAGCTACATCTAGTAGAGTTCAGAGATTAGGCACAGCTCAGTGCCTCCAGAACCACATGCAATACTGGAGAGCAAACTGGGGTTGGCAACATGCAAGGCATGCACCTTAGCACCTGTATTATCCCTCGGGCTCAACTGAAAAAAATTGTACAGAGTTAAGAAAATGTAAATGTGGTGATGAGTTATGTTAGAATTGGAATCTATCATAATTTGTTTCCTTTTCATTTTATTACTAATAAATAACAGCAAGTATATTTTTCTAAATCCTTTTGTTCTGCTAAAATTATGAAAATAAAGAAATATTATTTAACTCCTACTGCATATTTGATATAATATCTTTTGCTGGTTTCCTTAAGCCATTTAGGAATGTTTGGAATGACATTTTTCAGATATATCAAATAATTTTACTTTAAGGAAACCAATTATTTTCAGAAAAAATTTTAATATCTTGACTATACTAGCAAATGTTGAGTTTTCATATGCAGTTTGTTAAGTATTTAATTATATTTATCATTTAAATATAATAAGCCTATATAATAATATAAAATAACTTTGCAACTGAGACCAACAAAGATCCACATAACTTAAATGGTTGCCAATTGGGGTTTGAATCAAGTATTTCTAATTCAGTAGCTAAGCTTTAGATCAGTGAGTGGAGTTGATGGTGTTTTTTGTTAAAAAATATTGTTGTTGTTTTCTCTTATGGGTCCTTTCTACACCATCCTATCTCATTAATTTCAGGTTTACTCATGAGGCCAACTTTGCTAAATGGAAGGTATAAAGTGTCGTGCATAATTTTTAAATAGGTTTGTAAAAGTCTTACATGATTTCTCATTCTCTCCTTTCCTTTCAGTCCAGCAGAATCTGTAATGATGACCCCCCTATAGATTTTGGTCTCAGGAGATAGGAACGATGAGCAAGGCATCAGTCATTAATGAATATGGGACTAAGATTTTACAATTACATGTTAATCAGATCATTAGGTCATCTCCCATTATAATTGTTCTACACTTGACAGATACAGGCACTATTGTGTCTGAGTCCAATTTGCTTATTCCTCCTTCATATAGAGAAATTTATTTGTAATGCAAATATTTTTGCTTCAAATAATCTGGAATAAATCAAAGTCTTTTCTCGATACTAAGCAATATGAATACATCAAACGACCTTTGGCGATCTCTGTAAACATACAGCATGATTAAATTATGAGGGCAGGAGAATTATAAAATGCCCACTGTGGAGGGATATTATCTAATGTGCTTACCAAGTAGAAAAGTAAATACTTTCCAGAGATTATTCCCCATTATCTAATCTTAGTAACACCTCTCTTGGTATTAGCTAAACCATTAAACTTTGTCTGGACGCGCATTTTAAACAGGGGCTGACAGGTGCAGCTCTAAGTACTCGTTCATAGACAGTGAAATTGCATTGCTCTCCTACTCAGATTTCTTCCTTGAAAACGGTATTTACACCCACTGCCACCCAAAATGCTTTTATTGTAAGAGGCTAATCAGTGATTTATTTACTTTTTAATCTCTTGTCATTTGTGGTGGGATGGTAGAAATATAAGAACCAGGGATGGAAATGATTCATTGCTTTTGCATTTACATGTTTATAACTTTCACAGCTTGAAAATCATGTCCTTGAGTTGAAAAAGCATAGGTAAGCCAAAACCCTCTGCTCCAGATAATTAACTGTCTACCAGCCTGAGGGAGGGTATGTTTTCTATTTAGAGGAATTACCTGATGTAAATATCACCTTACTTTAAATTCATGTTATTTTGGCTCAAAGGGTACCCATCGATTGTGCTTTGGTTGAAATCTAGTTTTAAAACAAGATTAACAACCATGAGTTTCTCATTCTCAACCATTTATGAATATGGGAAGTGTCTCATTGATCTTCTAATTGAACAGTCGTTACTCAGGCTTTATCAGACTTGTCTGGCTACCTGCCTCTGTCCAGGCCCTGACCTACTGTCAGGCTCTGAGCAACTCTGGAGACAAGGACGTTGCTTCTGTGGTCAGAGAAGCCCCACATCAGGTATCTGCACACGGGTAGATTAAAAGGATATTTTTGAGCACACTGCAAGTAGCTGTTTTAAAGACTACCATCGTCTCACCGGGTGAGTTGGACTCTTAAAAAGCAGTTTATCACCTTCATTGCTATAACTTCTAACCCCAATACCATTTTGGGGGTAGATTTTTTCTAAATAAAATTTAAATAGCACTAAGTTGGGGAGCCGGCTCAAAAGGCTGGAGGTCATACTTTGCACGCAGGGTTCTGATTGGATTCCTGCCACCAGGTGACTCCCTAGACATCGTACTGAGAGTAAGCTCCATGTACCAAGCTGGCGTGTGGCCCCGTCTGTCTCACCAAACTGAAACCAGCGGTAGTAAGATCTAGATACAAGTAAATTTTAAAGGCTTGTGCTTCGTTTTTATTTGCAGGTTTTTGATATTCCTCAATGATCACTTTGAGGTTAAAAGCAGTAAGGAAACAAACAAACAAAAAACAACCCTGTAATAAT
The DNA here is from genome assembly GCF_027595985.1 of Sorex araneus. NCBI lineage: Eukaryota > Metazoa > Chordata > Mammalia > Eulipotyphla > Soricidae > Sorex > Sorex araneus. Next base: position 55,122,744 of record NC_073308.1, on the reverse strand, counting down.
AGAGAAGAAATAAGAGTTCTAGAAATCTAAACAGATTCAGGATCAGAGAAACAGCTCCAAGGTTGAATACGTGCATTACAGGTAGAAGATCCGGGGTTCATTACGTGTCTTTGAATGGCCTCTCAACAGGTCCAGGAGCGACACTCACTTCAGAACCAGAGTAGCCCTTGAGCCCAGAGAGTAAGCTAAGGTCCCCAAACAAAAATTTAAGAATTAATTGCAAAAACTTACCACTGTCATAAATTACTTTTTTTTGTAGGTTAATGTGAAGTACATTATTGCATCTTCCATGCAAATTTCCTCTGCTACTCATTTAACTTGATGTTCAAAAATACCCAACTAACCAACACCATCCAACAGAGCTTTCTGAAATATGCAAATGCTCTTTAAATCTTCACATTATCCAACCACTAACCATTATGCCCAATGAGTGCTTGAACTCTAGCAAATGAAAAAATTTGATATTTTTAATATTAATGTATTTTCTAAATAGGTGTACACCCAAGAGAAACAAAAAACAACTACCTAAATTTAAAAAAAGACTTGTACACAAATATTCACATCAGTAGTATTTGTAACAACTAAGAGGTGGAATTAGCCAAATATCCACCATCTGATAAATGAAGGGATTAACCAAATGCAATGTATTTATGTAATGTTGTTGTACTCAGCCAGTAGGGAAAAAATGAAATATTGACAAATAGTACAGATTTATTAACATTGAAACATTATGTTAAGTGAATGAATTCAGACACAAAAATACAAATAGTTCATGATTCCAGTGATGTGAAATGTCCAGAATAGGAAATATGTGGGAATAGAAAGTGGCTTAGTGATTGCCATGCTGCCATGGTCTAGTGTGGAAGGCATAGTGGGAAGTGATTGGTTCATGAGTAGAGGATTTCCTTTTTTTTTTTTTACAGAGAAGTCATAGTGTATTTTTAAAGACAGTATTAAACGCAGTTTAGATACATATCAAAATTCCAACAGTAAGTGGAGAACTGCAAAATTTTCAGGGAGAAGAGTACAAATAAATAATCAAAGCAGCAAAGAAGTCATATAAACACGCAGGAATCAAACTACAATAAACTTTTAACTTAAAACTGAATGCTGCATGATAATCTTCAAGATCCTGAGACTGCAATTATTTTGGACCTAGAATTCAACATCAAGCCAAATTACTATTCAGGGGAGAATCAAATGAAGATAAGTTTAAAAGCAGATCCCCTTTCCCTGTTAGTTATTGATATACATCCTTTCTGTTTCAAGCATTGTGTGAGGCAATCATTTCCGATGAGCTTTTTGTCTAATAAGTTTTCTTCACACAAAAGCTGACCCACCCAAAAAATGTATTGAACACAATTTCCCTAACATGCTTAACTTTCAATATTAATATTACTATAGATGACCAATTTTATACTTCAGCTTCTATAAAACTGTCTGTAAATGCCCAGAATGACTATTTGATGAACTACAGACAAGAATATATAATATTGTTTCTATTTACTCTCATACCACAGACTTTAAAAAAAAGTAAATAAGTAATAATTTGTAGTTACCTTTACTCATTTTTACTTTCTCCAATTCAGAATTTGCCAAATGAATAGATCAAAACCTGACATATAGAATTATCTTCCAAAGAAAATTTTCTTAAAGAAATTTTCTAAATTTTTTAAAGAAAGCTGCACCTGACATAACTTTCTCTATATCTTTCTTCTTTTAATTTATTTTTAATTGAGTCACTGTGAGAACAGTTATAGGGCATTTAGGATCAAGTCTCAGTCATACTACGCTCAAACACCCATCCCTTCACCAGTACACGTTCCATCACAAATAACCCCAGCATACACCCCCTCAACTCCCCCTCTGCCTGTGTGGCAGATTATTTTCACTTTACTCTTTCCTCACTTTGATTACATTCAATTTTCAACAGGAACTCACAATCATTATTTGGAGTTTTTCCCCCAACAGTCAGACCTGTCAGAATGGCATCATTAGATTGTATGTTTTCTATTGTTGGTAACAAAGAGCATAAGATGTTGCATGATAGCGAAAGCGGCCGCCCAGATTTGGAATTCTGATGTTAAGTCCAGAGGTATTTCTGCGAGCAGCCGCTGCATTCTGAAATTGGTTTCTGTGGCACTGGGATCATGACTGCTCAGGAGTGGAGGAGCTGTACATGGGCGACCGCTCGGGGTCTCATTTGGACAGGAGGCAGGGCCGGTTCTGCCTCCCCCATCACAAGATTTCCCATGCATCCCGTCCCATCACTGCAAATTCCTTCCTTTCTCTCCAATTGTTTCTGAACAGCGGTGGTCGCCATGCTGTCCAGGGGGGAAAAAGCCAAGGGACAGAAACACTTCCTCTCCCTGTATCTTAGTTCAGAGTCCAGGAGTATATCTGGCAGCAGCCGCTGTGTTCTGAGATTGATTTCTGTGCCTCTGGGATAATGGACTCTCAGGGGTGGCAGAGCCATTCCTGAGCATATATTTTGTATATCAGGAAAGGTTTGGAGATGTCCCAGTCCTGCATACCGGAGCCGTGTTAGTAGAAGCTCAGTGTCTCCGGGGATCCATCTGGAGAAGGCATGCTGGCTGTACCTTCTCTGTCTGGCACCCCAGTGTTGTGGGCCCGGTCTGGGATCCGGAGCAATCTCCAGCTGGCGGTGCCTCCCGTAGCGGTCCGAATTCTTCACTGCTGATTGTGGCAAGATGGCGCCGAGGGCGGCTAGAGGATTTCCTTTTGAAGTGGTAAAATTATGTTGGAACTAGGTGTTGGTAGTGGTTTTACAGTATACTGAGTGGTATCAATCTGAATTGTATACTTTAAAATGGTTGGTATTATATGATGTAATTTTATATTAATAAAGTAAAAATATAAATATTATTTCTAAAATAAATAACTTTTATTCTTATACCACTAAAAATTACATACCTAGCTTCATCTTTTTAAAAAAGCATGTAGTTTAAAACCCAGGAAGATTAGTTTTACCCCTAATATTTCTTTTTTATAAATTTTTTATTATTTCTTTTTATTGAATCACCATGTGGAAAGTTACAATGCTTTCAGGCTTAAGTCTCAGTTACACAATGCTCAAACACCCATCCCTTCACCAGTGCACATATTCCATCACCGAGAACCACAGTAACCCCCCCACCCTCCAGCCCCCACCCCGCCTGTGTAGCTGATAAATTTCACTCTACTTTCTCTTTACTTTGATTACATTAAATATTTCAACAAAAAGGTCACTATTATTGTTTGGAGTTTCCCCACCAAAGTCAGACCTGCTGGAAAGGAAGCATTTCATAATTTGTTTTCCATTGCTGAGAATGAAGAGATATGAGGTCGTGTGGCCACAATAGCGGCTGTGAGGTTTTGGATTTCTGTATTTTAGTATTTTAGTAACTAAGTCCAGAGAAATTTCTGCCAGAAGTTGCATCATTGCTAACTCATACCTCTCTGCTACATTATATTCCACATATGAGTGCAATCTTTCTATGTCTATCTCTTTCTTTCTGACTCCTTTCACTCAGCATGATAGTTTCCATGTTGAACCATTTATATGCAAATTTCATAACTTCATCTTTTCTAACAGCCGCATAGTATTCCATTTTGTAGATGTACCAAAGTTTCTTTAACCTGTCATCTGTTTTTGGGCACTCTGTTTTTTTCCAGATTGGGGCTATTGTAAACAGTGCTGCAAAGAACATAGAAATGCAAATGTCATTTCTACTATACATTTTTGCCTCTCCAGGATATATTCCCAGGAGTGGTACTGCTGTGTCAAATGGGAGCTCGATTTCTAATTTTTTGAGAATCGTCCATATTGTTTTCCAAAAGGGCTGAACAAGTTGGCATTCCCACCAGCAGTGAAGGAGAGTCCCTTTCTCCCCACATCCGGGCCAAAAGCAGTTGCTTTTGTTTTTTTGTATGTGGGCCAATCTCTGTGGTATGAGTTGGTATCTCATTGTTGTTTTGATCTGCATCTCCCTGATGATTAGTGATGTCAAGCATTTTCTCATGTGTCTCTCAGCCATGCGGATTTCTTCTTTGGACACCCCTAATATTTCTAAAGGGGAGTAATTGTTGAGAAGAATGATTCATTTAATAAATTATGACCTAGCTTTTTAAATGATGATTTGAAGCACCATATGGGAGAGTGACTTTATTCTGTTTTTTTGTTTTGTTTTGTTTTGTTTTGTTTTGAGCCACATCCAGCTGTGATTAGGGCTTACTCTTGGCTCTGTGATCAAGAGACATATTTGGTGCTAGGGATCAAAACCATGACACCAAGTTCAAGGAAACATCTTACTTCCTGTACTATCTCCCCAGACTAAGGCTGAGTGATTTTTAAATTACTATTCTGAAATAATTTTATTAGTAAATATTTGATTTGTATTTTACCTATAGCCCAAAGAGGCATAAAAATATCTCCAACAAAAAGGGCTCAAAAGAGGAAATGGTTTAAGAAGTCCTAAAATATGATACAAAACTCAGATATATATTTCACAGTTAAGACTAGGCTTTGCTATCTAAACAATAGTCACCACTGTCAACATCTGTTCCCTACATTCATAACATATGATGTATCACAGTGTTATAAAACTGTGAAGCCATTTCCCTTTCTCATTTCAAAGACCAGTCATTTTCAATCCTTTCACACCTCTGAACTGATAAAATAAGAGAAACATTTTACAGATTACTAACACATAAATAAATACCATTAAAAAAGAATATGTGGGGCTGTAGTGATAGCACAGCGGGTCAGGCATTTGCCTTGCACGCAGCTGACTTGGCTTCAAATTCCAGCATCCCATACGGTCCCCTAAGCACTTCCAGGAGTAAATCCTGAGTGCAAAGCCAGGGGTAACCCCTGTGCATCACCAGGTGTCGCCCAAAAAGCAAAAAAAAATTAAAAAATTTTAAAATGATATGCATTTATATAAATGCCACTATATGATCCAGAGGCACCAATTTGTGAACCCCTGATAAAAAATAACTCTCATGGAAGATACACAATTTTAGTGTTTGACTAAAAAGGACTGAACTCCGAGATAGCCATAAAGATCAAAAGAAAGCAATACTCTGAAGAGACCATTTTCGAGATAATAATAGAATGCAGCATGTGCTATTTGTTTCATTGAGGTTCTTTTATCTATTAGCTATAACACTGCATCACTGTCATCCTGTTGTTCATCGATTTGCTTGAGCAGGCACCAGTAACATCTCCATTGTGAGACTTGTTACTGTTTTTGGCATATCGAATACACCAGGGCTAGCAGGCTCTGCCATACCGGTGAGATACTCTCAGTAGCTTGCCTTACTGGACTTTCTGAGAGGAATGAAGCAATAAAACCCCAGTAGACTGTTTGCAATGCAAATGCCCTAATCCACTGTGCCGTCGCTATTTGTCAAAAATCCTATCGTGGGGGACAATTTTGGAAACTTCGGAAAAATTCAGATATACTGATAAAACCTTAGTTAAAAATTTAATTTGCAAACATGAACCATAATTTTCTAATGAAATTATTTGAGTTAAGGAAAATGTTAATAATGACTGCAGAAAACTAATGTGGTACTTTTTCTTTTATCAGTAAACATCATCATCAACATCATCCCATTGATCGCAGAATTTCTCAAGCGGTCTCAGTAACGTCTCTATTCATCCTAGCCCTGAGATTTTAGAAGCCTCTCTTTACTCATCCTTCCCAATGATGCCGCATTGGAGGCTCTTTCAGGGTCAGGGGAATGAGACCTAGCATTTTTATAGGTTTTGGCATATGAATACACGATGGGGAGTTTGCAAGACTCTTCCATGTGGGCAGGAAACTCTCCATAGCTAGTCAGGTTCTTCCAGAAGAAGAACTAGAAATCAGTAAACAAAGGATAGAAAATTTTTATTCACCATATTTTCAAATATAGCACTATATTTATAGTGTGTTTGTTCATTACAAAAACAAGTGTCTGAGTTGGTATTCTCAGTAAAAGAAGAGAGAATTACTGTGATTTTAGAATTATCTTTCTTTTTTCTTTTTGGACCACCTTTGGCAATGCTCAGGGGTTACTCCTGGCTCATGCACACAGGAATTACTCCTGGCGGTGCTCTGGGGACCATATAGGATGCTGGCAATCGAAACCAGGTTGATCATGCCCTACCCGCTGTGCTATTGCTCCAGCCTCAGAATTATATTTTTAAAGAGCCCTCTATCCTAGAGTTTATACTTGTTATCATTAGATTATTAGATTATGTCATTAAATAAAACTATATTTCTGAAGAATTACAATTTTCACTTAAAATTAATGAAACAGTCAACAGGAAAATAAAAGGAAAATTTCAGTAAATAAACCTAAAGATTATGAACATGAAAATAAAGGTTAAATTGTCATTAGTAATCACTTCTCTTTTCATCAAATTTAAAAAGAAAATTTCCTTCTTAAGATCTGGTTCATTAGGGGATGGAGAAGGTATAGCAGGTAGGGCACCTGCTTGCATGTGACCAACCTGGGGTAAATTCTGGCACCACAAGTGGTCTCCAAAGGCTTAGCAGGGGTAATCCCTGAGTGCAATGTCAGGAGTAAGCCCTAAGCACCACAAGTGTCACACAAGAAGCGAAGAAAAAATATATGGTCAATTAGCTACATTTCTTATAGATCCTTCAGTCTCTACACTAGTTTAAATACTTTATAACAACAGCAAAATCAATCCCTAATGGACAGAAGAAAACTTGATGAACTACTGTGAAGTTTGTGAAATGAATTACTGTACCACTCAGATTCCAGAAACAAACTTGAGGGCATAATTAGAGATGCACGCATATAATTTATCAGCTTAGAACCTTGCAACAAATGAAATGGAATATAAGTTTCTGTATCATTTTGAATAGAAATGTATGAAAAATCCTTTAAAAGTATACTTCTTTAAACATAACAGATTCAAATTGGGTCTATTTAAAGCCCTACATAATGTTTCCATTTTCAGGTAATCAAAATAATGCATATATGCCTGATGAACAGTATTAATGCTCTATTTGAATTTTGAACTATAAATGGAGAAGGAAATTATATCATTGCCCAAGGTTTTCCAAAATGTAAATGAAGCACCATGAGGAAAATGTCTTTTATTCATGGTTTCAAATTTCTTACTTCCTCCACTTGACAAGATGACAGCATCCTGTGGTAAATCACATTCTAATTATGTAACTATCATCGATTCATATCAGCAATAACCTGAGAAAACACACATACTACAAATTAAAGTGACATCATTCCATACCCTGTGGTTTTCATTTACCATTAGAAAATACCTTAGGTCACACTAGACTGTGTTCAGGGCTATCCCCTGGCTCTATGCTCAAGGATCACTCCTGGCAGTGTCAGGGGGCCATATGGGGTACTGGGAACCAGGTCAGGGGCATGCAGAAAAAAGCAGAGCCCAAATTAGACATTTTTGACCAATGTCATGATACCAGATGCAGAAACCATAAGCCTTAATTAAAGAGCACACTCACAACTTTCAAACATTCGCTGCTCTTAGGTAATCTTTCTGGTAATAAACAGAATGTTAATTTAGACAGTGATTATAACCACATTTGAAAACTATAATGTCCATTTAAGTAAACAGTTACTGAACCCAGTTATTTTTTTTTATGCTACTGAGTGAATTCTTTCTAGAAACTCAGGATGCTATAGCATTTAAGACCATTGATGATGATTCAAAATAAATGAGAGTAGCAAATGGGATTTTGTGTGTATATAGCAGGTTAAAGTCTAATAATTCTCTAACATTAAAATATTTTATCGGGTGTGATGGTGATGGAGAGATTAAGCAAGGGGTAAGACAGTTGCTTTTCATGCCCCCAACCTGATATCCATACCCCGATTGGTCCCCAGACACTGTCAAGAGTGATCCCTGAGCATAGAGCCAGGAGCTGGCTATGAACACAGCCTAGTGTGACCTACAAAGTAAACAAAATAAACTGATAAACATAATATTATTTGGATCATTGCCATACTTTTGGAAAGCGTGCAATTCTAGCAAACTAGCTCAATCTTCCTCTTCTCTGATGGGATAAATATCTTTTTAGGCCACTCCTTATGGATGGTAAAAGACAGACCTTACTCCTGGAAAAGCTATAAGAAGTACTGAGAGAACTAAGACCTCCTGGGAAGAATCTCCAAAACCAACATTAAGAATCACTCAGGAGAAGCCTCGTTCCAATTTTAGTATATGCGCTACAGAAGTGAGCACTGCCTAAGAAGCCAGCGAATAATTTGCCAGCATGGGCACATGCCTCTTTGTACTGCAGTCCAGCTTCAAAAGGCTGAGTTTGATTCTTGACTTCAGGCTCTATTAAGAAAAGGTTTGAATCTGAGAAATTCAGAACCCAAAACTATAGGATAAAAATCATGCTTCTTTCTTCTGGAGTCTAGATAAAAATCACTGTTCCTGTGACAAGGCTGTGGAATATGCTCCAAAGGGAATTTAGAATTGCACTCAATGTCAAAAGCAGCAAATGCCTCTGGGCTTTTGAAACCATAAAGACGGTTTCCTTTATCTTGTCTCACCACCAAAAAGAAAAGAAAAAGAAAGAAAAAAGCGAACTGTACAAGGAAGATAACAACTAGGCTAAAACCCTTGGCCGAAATCATTAACCATAAAAAAGACAAAAATAACACAATAAATTTAATTAAAAAAAACAGAATAACATTTTTAAAATGCTGAGAAAAATCTATCAACCTTGAATTATATACTCAGAAAAAATTTAAGTCAATGGGGCCTGGAGAGAAAGCACAGCGGGTATGGATGGCACTTGCATTGCATGCAGCCTACCTGGGTTAGATCTCCCAGCATCCCATACGGTTCCCTGTGCATGACCAGGAGTAATTCCTGAGTGCAGAGCCAATAGTAAGCCCTGAGCAACACTGGGTTTAACCCCCAAATAAACAAGCAGAAAATAAAATTAAAAAACTTAAAGTGATGCTCTGAAGACAGCTCAGCTGAATTCCTGCCTTGTAGGAATAAGGCTATGGGTTTTATGACTAGCATCACCCCACATTCTATTTGCCATCCTGGTGGTATATTTGCTTGGAAATCTCAGGCTGACAACAGAGTATAAAAACTCTGGCACTTTGCAGCCAAGTACAAGATCCCTGAGCACCACATTGACAAGCATCACTAAAAGTGAACCCAACCCCCAAGCACTGCCAGGGGCAACATCTGTAAATAAGTAGGTAATGATGTCCTGTCTTTTGATTCTATTACTACTTGCTTTTAGTGTTTATTTCTATTTCTCATTTCTACCTTTTATTATTTATTTATATGTATGTATGTATGTATGCATATTTATTAGTAATTATTTATGGAAAAGTGGATATTGTAAATTCTACATCGTTAAATGTTGTTTCTTATCTACAATCCCTTAAATAAGATTGTACTTTAATCTGTTAACATATACATTATTGCTCATTAGCTTGATCTTTTCAAGATGTTTTTCTTTACAGGGGTCCACACTTGGTTATATTCAAGGTTTACTCTTGGTTCTGTGCTCAAGGATTACTCCTGGCGGTACTGAGGGGACCATATATAGTGCCAAGTATGTATCAGTCTCCACTTTCTTTAACCCTGAGCTATCTTTCTAATAGCATCAAGGCTTGTTTTAAGTTCTGCTAGTGAGTTCACAGTAGATTTACTATAAGTTTAGTCCAATTTTTGTATTAACTGACTATATTTAGAAATCTACTAAAGTATTGCCCTATTGCAAGATAGGTATCAATGGTTATATAATACGATTTCTTAGACTATGAAAGCACACACATAACACACATTTATTATCCTATAGCATCTGCTGGAGCATCCATCAAACAAAAACAAAAGTCCTTCAGTTCAACTCTCAACTAAAACTCTAATCATGTTCTCAAGGATTATAGTTATTTCAAGACGGGAAGACATCTCTTCCCAGCCCTCTCAGGTTTTTGTGACTTTTAAATTGTTGGCTGGAGGTCTTTCTTGGGTCTTTGTCACATGGTCATATATAAGACATACAGAATCTGATTGCCAGATTCTGTATGTCAATCAGAGCAAGTGAGCAAGAGAAACAGAGAGAAAAGTAAAGTGTAAGCCAATATCTTTTCTGAATTTGTTTTAGAAATAAACTTTCATCTATTTTGAAGTGGTCTAGTGAATTGCAGAAGAGATGATAGTAATCCTACGATCTGGAGGGGAGAATCATATAGGTGTATCAGAACAGAGCACATCCCTCTTAAAAACAAACACTCTCTCTCTCTCTCTCTCTCTCTCTCTCTCTCTCTCACACACACACACACACACACACACACACTATCCTGTAGTGTCTGTTGGAGAATAATCAATCAAAATCAACTGTTCTCTAAGCTCAAATGTGCTTATTATACTAGACTGTAGATATTGTTAGTTAGTTACATCTGAATATCTCTGATGTTTAAGAAAGATTCTGAGTTCTCAGTAACAGGACATCTATATCTCCCAGACTCTAATGTTCTCTAGAAATCCTTGCATTTTACATGATTCTGGATCTATTTTGTCTAACTTCATAAAGCTAATCCTCATAGAAACTTTGCTTTGCTTTTATTGATCATGTAAAAAATAATATTATACAGATTTGGTGAGTTCTATCTTTGCAAAGCTCTCTTATCTCTGACATAATATCTTCTAAGTTGGGCTCCATCTCATTAGCTCCCAGGTCAATCCTCAATCTCTTTCACTCAATGAAACTGTTATGTTCTGTCTGGCTTCACCATCTGGTACTGTGAACTAAATAAAGTTTCTAGGGAGAAATTGGACAAACTGTAAGACTCTCATCTCAAATATTCATGCCATCACTTACCTCCTGTCTGGCTACAGACATGTCACCTCTTATGGTAGATTTTGTAGATACTCATGGAAAATGATAAATTCAGTTACAAACATACATTAAGATCAAAAGCAGAAATCTTTAAGACATATTTAACCATGGAAATCAACTGCCCAATGGTGTATAGCATATGAGTTACTTACAAAATTCTAACTCTACACAGATAAATAATAAGACTTAGATATTGAAAAGAACTTAATAGAGGCATAAGAACCTAAAAAATAAATTTTAGTATTGCTCAATAAAGCAAAGTATACTTGAAAGATATTTAAGTAGAACTTGCATGGGGTTGGAGAGATAGGACTAGAGAAAGTACATTTGACTTGCACACAGTTAGCTTTGTTAGACCCCTAACACACTGCCAAGTATGACCCAGACTTACTCCAGAACTCTCTTATCCCATATATCTTTATCTATTTTATAGTACCTGTATGCATGTCATCCAACAGCAATATAATTCATTGCCACTTGTCACTTGTCATGCTGTTGATCTTTGATTTGCTCGAGCAGGTGCCAATAATGTCTCTATTCATCCCTGTCATGTGCTATTGTAGCCCAATAGCATCTGCTTGCTCCAGGAACATGAAGAGTCTCAAACTGTTTGTTCAGGGTTTAGACGAAGAAGTCTGACTATCTCATAGGTGGGCAGTCACGCGGTCTTTTGACATCCCGTGGAATCCACTCAGTAACAGCTCTAGTCCAGCAGTCATCTCTAAATTGCATTATGTGTCCGGCTCATCTGATTTTCGAGGCCTTGGAAACCGAGACAGTGTTTCTGATTCTTGATTGTCAATGGAGATCAGAACTCCAGATTCCTTCTCTCACTTGAGTGAAATATGATACTCCTAGCATAGCTTTTTCAGTTCCTCTTTGGGATACCTGAATAGTGTTTTCATCCTGTTTGCTTAGGACCCAGGCCTCACAGTATAGTAGAAAAGATGTGCCTGGAGCTGGAGGTTCTTCATCCTCTTAACCACTTCTTTGACGCTCTTGAAAGTGTTCCATGCTGCTTTCTTCCTCCTGTACATTTCTGGCACCAAGTCGTTCCTCATGTTGAGTTCTCGACCCAGGTACACATAGCTGCTGTATTCAGAGATGTTCCTTCCATTGAGAGGAAATGAAATGTTAGGGACTAGTTTGTTTTTCATGAACATTGTTTTGGTGAGATTCAGCTGCAGTCTGACCTTTCCACACTCACGGTCGAAGTTGGCCAGCATTTGTGCCACTTGGCTAACGTTTGGTGTTATTAGAACAATGTCATCAGCCAAGCAGAGGTGGTGTAGTTGCTGACCATCTATCTTCACTACCATTCTTTCCCACTCCAGTCATTGCATGACATTCTCGAGGGTGTCACTGAAGAGTTTCGGTGAAATGGTATCACCCTGCCAAACCCCTCTCTTTACGTCAATGATCACTTCCTTGTAGAATGGTTAGGTCCTGGGGGTGAATTGATAATATAGCTCTTGGAGGATCTTGAAGTACTTAGTTTGAATGCCCTGTTTGGCTAGGGCTTCAATGACTGCTTCAGTCTCAACAGAATCAAAGGCCTCCTTTAAATTGAACATTAGACAGAGTGGCATCTTGAACTCTCACGAAACCTCAATTAGCTTGGTCACCATGTGGATATGCTTGATTGTGCTGAATACTTTTTAGAACCCAGATTGCTTGCATGGTTGTCCTTCATCTAGTGTTCTGCCAATCTTATTCAGGATAACTCAAGTGAGTAATTTGTAGATGAAGGACAACAGGCAGATCGGGCAATAGTTGCCGATGTCTTGGATGTCTCCCTTGTTATACAATAGGGTTGTCCTGCTGGTTTTCCACTGGGACAGAACCTTGCATAGGAACAGGTAGCGTGTGAAAAGCTGAGCCAGTGTATTGATGAGTACTGGCGGCAGATTCTTCAGGAGTTCGGGTCTGACCTTGTCTGGATCAGGTGCTGTATGCTTCTTTACCGACAATAAGGCATGTCAGATTTCGGAAGGGAGAATGCTGGGAATGACATATCCATCTTGTGGAATTTGGCATGTGGGAAGGTGGACATGGCTATCTAAGAGATCTGAGTAGAAGTCGTGGATAACCTTTTCCATTGCCCTCCTAGAAGATGTGATAGATCCATTAGGACGTCAGAGGGCAGTCGCCTTGGTCTTATAGTTGGCGAAGACAGGTGGACATTGCGAATACTTTTCCTGGCTTCTGCTTCATCGGCCAACACTGCTAATCTTCTCTCTTTGAGGTCTTCCTTTATCGCTCTCTGCAAAGCTTTGCAAGCTTGGACGTTAGCTTCCGATTGCCTGAAGCTCATGCCAGACCACGTTGGCAAATGAGCTTGAGAGTTTCCGAAGACAGGCAACTTTTTGTGGCTTTCTCTCTCTGCATTCCTCGCACAATCATGGAGGTGCTGAACCAGTCGATCATATTCTTTGTTATGTTGTCAACGATGGCATCTTCCCATATTGCTGCAGGAGTGCCAAAGAGCTCCCAATTGGTTGTCATTCTGGGAGTTTGCTTCTTAAACTTTGCAGCTTTTTCTCCCTGCTCCGTGTAGTAGAACTTCACACAAAGGAGACGGTAGTCTAATCCTGTTTGGAATTTTGGGACAACAGCAACATCAGTCAGGCAGAACAGTAGATTGAATATGATGTGCTCGATTTCGTTGTGAAACTGTCCACCAGGGGACTCCCATGTCCAGTCTTTAGATTCAGCCTTCAGGAACTGCAAGTTACCATGGATGGTCTTGGTCAACATGATGAACTCAGACAGTCTCTCACCCTGTTCGTTCCATTCTAGGCCATGGGTCCCAATGTGGAGTTCTCTGGGCTACCTTCTTGGTCCTATCTTGGCATTAAAATTACTGACAATGATCTTGTAAAAGGTGTTCTTCTTTAGAGAACTTCTCCAGCTCCATGTGGAACTTCTCAATTTCTTCTTCGTCGTAGTTGGATGTTGGTATGTAGACAACGAAGATAGAAACTGCTGGCAACGAGTCACATCTATTCAACCATAAGTGCCCGATTCAGGTTGTTAGGCATTTGAACAAATCAATGATCATAGCTAAGTTTGTGTTGACAAGGACATCAACACTATCGACATCTCTGTTGTTGCATGTTCCGAGGAACAATTCTTCTCCAGTGTCAAAAATGACGTGATGTGTTTGATGCCTTCTCGTCTTGGTCAATCCAAGGACATCATACTTGGTCTTCTGAGCTTGCACCATCAGGTCTTCCATGGATGCTTCCAATGCTAGCATATGTGCCTAAAAGTTGCACACTGTCATTTTAGTCCTTCATTTTGGCAGGCTAGTTCGGCCCTGAGATTTTATCAGCCTCTTTTTGTTCATCCTTTTTTTTTTTTTTAATTGAATCACCATGTGGAAAGTTACAAAGCTTTCAGGCTTAAGTCTCAGTTCCACAATGCTCAAACACCCATCCCTTCACCAGTGCACATATTCCACCACCAAGAACCACAGTAAACCTTCCCCCACGCCTCACCTCCCCAGCCCCCCACCCTGCCTGTGTAGCTGATAAATTTCAATTTGCTTTCTCTTTACTTTGATTACATTCAAGCAAAAAACTCACTATTATTGCAGCTGTTGGAAAACATGAAGTCATGAAATTTGCATGTAAGTGGATCAACATGGAAAGTATCATGTTGAGTGAAAGGAGTCAGAAGGAAAGAGACAGACATAGAAAGATTGCACTCATATGTGGAATATAATGTAGCAGAGAGGTATGAGCTAGCAACGATGCAACTTCTGGCAGAAATTCTTCTGGACTTATTACTAAAATACTAAAATACAGAAATCCAAAACCTCGCGGCTGTTATTGTTGCCACAGGACCTCATATCTCTTCATTCTCAGCAATGGAAAACAAATTATCAAATGCTTCATTTCCAGCATGTCTGACTCGGGGGGGGTGACTGAAACTCCAAACAATAATAGTGTTCATTCTTCTTAATGCTGCCATACTGGGGGCTCTCCCAGGGTCAGTGGAATGAGGTCCATTGTTACTGGTTTTGGCATATCTAATATGCCACGGGTAGCTTGTCAGGCTCTGATGTGCAAGCCGGATACTCTCAGTAGCTTGTAGTGCTCTCTGAGAGGGATGGAGGCTTTTAGGGAAGTCTCCAATCACCATAATAGGTGTTCTGATGGTTTTCACCACAATTGAACTCCACCAAATATGGTGCGGTAATGATTGAAAAAGGGTAGGAAGTGTTTATGATGTTCTGCTTGGCTGCAACACATCATAATTAATTTATTATTATACATTATATTATATAATGTATAATTCATTAAATATTATTAGTCACAAAATATTTAATAGGGCTTCAAATTGATGTTGCCTGACTTTATTAGCTTTATGATGCTAAGTAACCTGAACAGAAATTTCTTCCCACACTTTACTTTCACATAATTGCACCTTAAAAAAGCTCAATACTCAATATGAAATGTACATCGCAGTAGTTAATAACTGATAGTGTGCCTCTCAAAATTTTCCTTTTACTATCCTATATTTATCACATCGTGGCAGAGCCTGGCAAGCTCCCTGTGGTGTACTCAATATGCCCAAAACAGTCATCCCGTTGCTCATTGATTTGTTTGAGCGGGCACCAGTAACGTTTCTCATTGAGAGACTTATTGTTACTGTTGTTACTTATTGTTACTGTTACATATTGGCATATCCAATATGCAAAGGTAGCTTGTCAGGCTCTGGCGTGTGGGTTCGATACTCTTGGTAGCTTGCTGGGCTCTCTGAGAGGGACGGAGGAATCGAACTCGGGTTGGCCGCATGAAAGGCGAAAACCCAACCACTGTGCTATCAGCGATAGCCCAAAACAGTAACAACAACAATCCTCATTGCCCTGATCCTGAAAGAACTCCCTATATGCCAGTAGGCTACACTAGCATGCGACAGGGACAAATGGAAACATTACTGGCACCCAGTCCAACAAATCAATGAACAATGGAATGACAGTGATACAGTGATATTTATCACATGACTATAATGAGATGTGAAGGCACAAAATCTGAGCCAATTAAGCAAAGAAGTAAAAAATTCCCTTGCCTCTGTGACAGAGAACATTGTCCTCCCTCCCCATAGATCTCACCTAAGACATTAAGAGGGTAGGCTTCCTCCCTCTGCTATGGAATAGAGAGCCATTGCAGCAGATTAGCAAATAACTTTAATTTCTACTCAGCTCATTATACTGAGCCAATGTTCTTCCTAAATGTAGGTTTGGTATAAAGACAAATTTAGCCTAACCGTATATGCAGGAGAAGGCACAGTTAATCCCAAGAGACTCTGCTAGAATAATGAAAATCCTATAAGCCTAGGCAAAAGCCTCTAAAAAGTACACAGAAATCCACACCCACCAACTCAAGCTCATAAAAGCGTTTTAAAATATATTGCACTTATTCTGCTGGAAAGGTTTAGTATTTTTTTTTTAAATGTGTGTCCCTTTAAACAAAAGCATCACAAGTGTTAGGGAGAAAATGCTTTTAGGTGCATGACATTTGTGGATGATATTTGTATTGGGCAATGGTATTTGGATTGAGCTAAGGTCTTTGGCCCACTTAATCCTCCTTTTTGTTGTTGATAATTGTTCTCTCTGTCTGGATTCTCATCTTTCTGTCTTAAATTTTCTGACTCATGTTTTATTGGTGGGAAGTTTTCTAAACTTTAATCCTTTGGTGGGAAGGCTAACTTTCAAATTGCATTAAGGCTAAAAATAGTTCTCAAATTGCCTTGAGATATGATGGCTAGATTATTTCTAATATAATGTTTTCAGGCTCACTGCTAAAACTTTTACTTCTTAAAATTCTGCACTGTGATTTTCACTCACCTTCTAGAAGACAACTTTTATCCAGTGGTATCATCTAAAAGAAAAGACATAGTATTCAATCAGTAAAGGTGAAAAGGGTAGTGGGCTGGAGCCATAGCACAGCGGGTAGGGCGTTTTCCTTGCACACGGCCAACCCGGGTTTGAATCCCAGTATCTCATATGGTCCCCTGAGCACCGCCAGGAGTAATTTCTGAGTGTAGAGCCAGGAGTAACCCCTGTGCATTGCCAGGTGTGAGGCAAAAAAAATTACAAAACAAATTTTAATAAAAAGTGAAAAGGGTAACAGAATGACCTCACTAATGAAAAAATAAGGGGGATCATTTGGAAACTTGTTCTGGTTAATAAATCTTAATCCAGTTACTAATAAAGATCACCTATATAGTAAATGAGTTAGGTTCAACTAGCAGATCTATAATGCTGAATAAAACCTCATTACCTGCTGCCTTCTAGTTATGACTTGCAAAAATGAAAATGTTTGTATATTTTATATATTTCAACATTTTATTACTGCAAAGTGGAAGATTTGTGGGAGGTGGCAGGGGGGAACCTCCAGCACAGAATTGGGCAACTGTGTTTGAGAGTATTAAATCCTGCATACTCAGGGAGTTACTGAATTCTTGCTAAATACAGCAGCAGACAGCTGCTTCTGTTGTTTCTTTCCCCGGCACAGCAATGAATTTATACATGATGGTGGCATTTGAATACTAAAGCCTATCCATTCTTCTCCTGATGAAAATCGAAGTGCTGGCAACATATATTATACTGCCTGACTTAATTAATTTTAATTTAATTAACATATCATTTAAACAGGAAAACGTATTTTTCAAAGATATGAATTAAATCATCCATTATAACATATAATTTAAATTAGGTTAAAACAATTTCTAATTTTACACAGAGACATGGAATAGGAAGGATTACATCTGAATTTTGGTTTAGACAATTGTTCAGACAATTTTAGTAATTGTTTGAGTCATTTTCAGCTGGGATCGAGGGAGGCATGGGGGTCCACATGCCAGCTGTGTTCAGAGCTTACTCCTGGCTCTGTGCTCAGGGATCACTTCTGGTTGTGATTGGAGTGCTAGAAATTTAACCAGGGTAAGCCATGTGCAAAACAAGTGCAGTACTATCTCTAGCCCAGTTTTAGACCATTTTAAAAGGAAATAACAAAGTATTTCAAGATAATGAATACAAGTGCATTTCAAAATCCATCTAGAAGTTCTAAATAAACACTTACCAATTTCTCAAGTGAAGAATACCCTTGTCTTTGGAAATCTTCTAACATGAATCTAAGGACTCTATTTTCACCAGCAAGAATTAATTTTAATTTTGTTACTTCAGAATAAGTCTTAGCAGAGATGAATGGAACCAAATAATAGTTCATAAGTATTAGCTTATAACTTTCCACTTAGCATCCTTTGGTAAATACACTACTGAAAACTTAGTTCCTTCTCAAAATAAATATTGAGTGTGGTGATATATGGTATTTTGTTATAATAAAACAATGAATTCTTTTTCACTGAACTGGTAGTAGTTAAACATGTGCTCATTTTATCTGATATTTTAATATAAGGGTATGTCAGTGATTTACAATTATTATGAAGAAATATTCAGAAAAAGCACTTTAATTAGATCTTTATATAAATCGTATCTTCTGAGTTTCTGATAGAAGGATAATATAGTCAGAAAATATAGAAATCATCAAATAATCTAATTCTTTCTATTAAGAGACTACAAGCATCCATCTTAACTCAGGTGAACCAATACTGATTCTGGACTAAACAAGTTATCTTTTAATTAGCTTTATTTGCAATGGTCATTCTTGTAGAGCATTGAGATTGAATACATGTGATATTTTTAAATATTTATAACTATATTGATCACAGTTATGAACATATTCAATAATCAACCAGTATTACTTTAGCTTTCTAGTAGAATCATTTGAGTTTGACTACTGTTATTTGTTCATGTGATGGTTTCTTTTTAGAAAGATGAGAAAGTGACTATAAATTGTGTATAACGATTCATACAGTGCAAGATAAAACATTGTTTTTTGGGGGGTAGGGGAAACTTGAGGCACACCCATCAGTGTTCAAGTGTTACTCCTGTTTCTATATTCTAATATTGCTCTCTGTGGTACTGGGGAATCATACAGAGAGTAGGATCAATCAGGTCTACAGTACTCCAAGCTTATGCTCAGTACACTGAATAATCCCTTCCAAACAAGATCAATTATAGCAAGTCCAAATATTTGAGGACAAGAGGGTATTGTTAGTAAAAAGCAGTCAGACTCATAAAGCCATGAGATTAACATAGAAAAAAAATTCTGGCTGAGAGATTAAAGTGAAAGGCAACATGTTTCTTAGACTATATAATGATCAATATTAAAAAGAGAGAGGGCAAATTATAGAATCTTCAGGGTTTCTAGGAAATAGGCAGGAAAGTAAAACTATACTGAACTTGAACCTCTCAGGAAAAAAAAAAACAACATAACAGTCTGGGTTCAAATTCTACTGATTCAGCCTTTCATCAACTTTGGAATTACTACTTCACTTCTGAGCTTTTATTTTTTATATATTGAACATAAATAATAGTAATGATTAAGCTATTATTGTTCTACACTTGTAAATAAATGAATTCAACACAAGTACTTTATAGTAACTCCTATATAGCAGAAACTCAGTGTGAGATTAATGAAATTAGAGTATTAGACAGTTTTTTTTTATTTCAAAGCCAAGTGAATAATGGCTTGCAAGACTAATTATTATGTGGCAGCTCACATTGAATACAATATGAAGATTATAAGATTATAATTTTAAGATTAGCAAATCTTTTTTTTTTTTTTTTTTTTTTTTTTTTTTTTTTTTTTTGCTTTTTTTTTTGGGTCACACCCAGCGATGCTCAGGGTTACTCCTGGCTTTGCACTCAGAAATTACTCCTGGCGGTGCTTGGGGGACCATATGGGATGCCGGGGATCGAACCCGGGTCGGCCGCGTGCAAGGCAAACGCCCTACCCGCTGTGCTATCGCTCCGGCCCCTAAGATTAGCAAATCTTATCAAATACCTTTGCAATGGGAGATTAAAGCTTCAACAATCTTAATTTGAGGAGGATATTCTCAAATTCAGTCGAAGTATAACTTTGTCAAAAGGACACAAAAAATGGCTGCATTTACTTAACAAAACTGAGTAAGAAAAAAGACTAAACATTTATAAAGGAAGTTTTAAAAGAATTAAGTATTAGGAACCCTGAAGAACTGACACATAAAAACCCAGGCATCTAAAGCTAGGGAGGTAGCACAGAGGTCAGGACAAATGCGTTGCATGCAGCTGACTAAGTTTGGAATTCCAGTACCAAGTGACTCCGTTTGAAAGCCCAGTACCAAGTGGCATCTGGAGTGTTGCTAGTGTGGGCTCCAGGTCCCAGGAAACGGCATGGGTGTTGCCCTGTTGGTTCCTGGTAATGCAGGGCCCAAACAGCACTACATGCTGGTGTCCTAGAACTGAGGAGCCAGCCCTGTTTGCTGAAAACCTTGGAGTGGCTTCCAACCCCTCTGATTATCCCTTGGAAAACCATCACCTCCCACGTCCCTGAAAAAGACCTTGGAATCTGACTGCTATGTGAACTCTCAGGTAAAGTCTGGCAAGGAACAACTGAAGTCAGCAAGTGTGCAAGAACCAGATCTGTTTACCAAATTCCACACCTCAGTGTCTTTAACACATCTCAGGAGCGTGTTGTGACCCACTTTTACAGAGTATACTGCCTTAGCTCCAGTCTTCAGGTTCTCAATGCTTGGCCAGTCTCCAGATTCTTAAAGACAGATGGAAAAGAATTTTAACAGTGTCATTTTGGGAACATTGTCCTGTTTCTTGAATAGACCAAGAGAAAAACCATTTTGGGAAAGCAATCAGGAAATCTTGTGAGTCATACTGCACTATTATTTTATACAAACTTCCTGTTATTTGCTACCATGATATTTGGGTAATGCTGGCATGGTTTTTATATAACATCTCTTTAAAAAGAATTGTCCTGGGGTAGCTCTAATCAAATGATGACAGCTCAGCTGCAGAGTCATTGTCATCTAGTGGAAAATTCACGCTTAGCTAAGAACCTGGATTCCAAAACCTAGTCCCTCATCTGTCACAAGTTATCTGGGCAACAACAAGTTCTTTAAATTCTAAACCATAACTTTCATCGTTAAAGGAGACTTTGCTTTGTTAACCACCTTTTCTCCCCTCTGCAGTTGACTTATGTGAATATTCACTATGACAATGATAGTACAAAAGCATCAAAAGAAGAAATTGAATAGACATAGGAAACTTTATCACCCCCTTTGTTCCTTTTCAGTTTTCATCTTTGGATCAAACCTAGTGGTGCTGGGACCTACTTTTAGCTCTGTGATGGGGGAATCATTCCAGGAGGTACTCAAGGAACCATGTGTGGATGTGATCAAACCTCTGAGCAGTCTCTCTTAGTCTTTCTTCCTCCTTTTTCCCCGAGCTGCCTTTAAATGCGCTGATTGCTCTAGTGCTATGAAAGAACTATAAGAAATAAGGTTAAACAATGCTAGAAAAATACCTTAGGTACCTTACGATCTGGAAGTCTTATTGTTTCAGCAACTGCCAGAGTGAACTAGTTATGAAGAGCTAACATTCTGGTTAGTAGTATTTCTTTCCTTTTATTATTTTATTTTATTTTGGGTTTGGGAGTCATATCTAGCTATGCTCAGGGTTTACTCCTGATTCTGTGCTCAGACTACTCCTAGTAGGCTCAATTCCCGGTGTTCAGGGAATTGAATGTGAGTTAGTTACATGCAAGGCAAAATGCCTTGCCTGCTGTACTATCTCTTTAGCCCAGAAATATTTCTGTCAATTCACTTGTGAATTATGATAATCTTTCTTTTTATTTACAAATCAGAGTATATTTACAGTTTCCATTGGATACCTTATTATCTTGATATCAGAGTCTCTTAAACCTTAAATTTTATTGTCTCTAATTTATTCTTCCTTCACTTATTACAATATTCATCATAGATTTATACTTATACTTTTTATACTTTATACTTATAATTTATACTTTAAATTTGTCTAGGTTTATACTAGTATAAATGCTGAATAAATTCTATATTGTGTTAATATTCTAGTCGTCTCTATCCGCAAGGAGTGAATGCAGAATCTCATGGCCAAATGCGTTAATATTTTGTCTGACAAGCAAAGGAATGCTCATGTGTGATATTCCAATAGAACTGGAAATTGTTTCATATGAATTCAGGTTATGTTTGCAGCTACAATAAGGTCAAGTCAGTTTGTATTTTGTAGTCCAAAGGGTTTAAGAAGCCTATTTCCAGGGTTGTTTGCATGCCAGAATGGCACAAAAGAAAATCCAAGTTGAAGATGGAATGACCTCTATACATTTTTTTTTTACACTTAGCTTGAAGTCTGGAAAATAGCCAATTTTAATACGGTACAACGCCAGATCAACTATATATACTCAATATACTTCTTGGTTTTTCAAATGTTAGTCATGAATTAAACAGTTTCTTAAATATGCATATATTTAATTTAGAAAAGAATTAAATAGATTCTTAAATACACACACATTTAGAAAGAACCTTAGGAATCACTTGTGAAATATCATTGTTTCCCAAGTAATAAACTACAGTGGTAGGGCGATTTCTCTGCCCCTCTAGGAGAGCTACCAAGAGTATCTCGACCGCATGGCAGAGGCTGGCAAGCTATCCGTGGTGTATTTGATATGTCAAAAAACAGTAACAAGTCTTATAATGGAGACATTACTGGTGCAGCAAATCGATGAGCAATGGGATGACAGTGACAGTGACAGAGCATTTACATACAATTATGTGTATAGAAGAAGAAAACAAAAGATTGTAGTTAATCAGAGGAGCTGTTTTGATAACCTTGTTGTTGATAGAGTAAAACTGAGCAAGTTACTTCCTTTGCTTTGTTTAGGTGTCCTTCTCTGCAGTGGGAGGTTATAATGCCTCCTCCACAGATTGGCACACTTATTGCTAAGTATTTATTAAATGCTTACTTAGTGACTGGTGTTATAATGTGCAACAGTATACATCAGTACTGTTTTGAGGATAAATGTTATATTTAAGGACTATTGCACAATTATTAGCACCCTACCTATATTCAGTTTATAACATTTTAGTTATGAAATAGTCACAAAAATACCTCAACGCTTTTAAGTTAACATTTCACTCATGGTTGGTAATGCAGAAGCATAAATTTAATGCATCCATACTAATACTGAATATACTGAATTTGCACTAACCATTGCAATATTGGTGTTCAATTAAGATACCAAGGTGGCCTGCTTTATACTATCATTAAAATTTCTCAATCTTGGGAAATATCTAACCTAATGGGATATAAACACGAAGACAGAATGTCCAAATTATAGGCTGTGAATGTTTATTGTTTCTTCAGGATAACTCTTCTGCACACTTAGTGATTCATTTTTTATAGCTAATTAAAAAAATTTAATTGAATTACCAGGAGATACACAGTTACATGATTCATGATTGGGTTTCAGTCATGCAATGTTCTAAAAACCATTGATATAACTATTCTTTAATGTAGCTATTTCTATTAATAATCAATAGTCCAGTACTATTGTCATCACTTATCAGGATTAAAGAGTATTTTGGGGGATTACAACATGTTGAAATTAATTTGAACTAATGAAAAAAAAGTTAAATATTGGAATAGTATTTCCAGTAACAATAAATTGTGAGCAACTTGACTTGAAATATTTGTTGGGTTAGGTGCTATATTAAATGAAACAACAATATAATATAACATTATGTATTAAATTAAAATCTTTCCCATATACTCTTTTCCTTTAGGTAATTTAAAAAATTTTAATAACTGTCAGTGCAATGCAGTGTTCATTTAGTTTTAAGTTGAAGAAATATTAAGGGTATTTCTTACCAAGTTTCCACTGGAGCATTTCTGTAACTGAATGTTAGCTGTAAATTTTTTCTTAAGAAGCATGTGGTAACAAACTGGCAGTCATCCTCGTGAAAATCATCCTCGCTCTGACTCAAATAATAGAAACAAATATATATAAATCATAAGCATCTCCTTCAAATACAGCATAATGTTACATTTCACATTCGCAGAGAACATTAAAGAGAATAAAATACTTGTGAGTCATAAGATTTTGTCTCCTTAAAGTGAAGCAATATTCAATCAATTGATTTGGACTTTTACTGTTAATAGACAATGATGCAAACTAGTCAATTAATACTTGGAAAACTGATAAAATTTCTACTGAAGAAAAATTTAACAATATGGCATACATAATTTCTATTAGAAGCATCAGATCTAATTATTATTATTATTATTATTATTATTATTATTATTCTTTTTACTGCTTCTTGGGTCATACCCGGCAATGCACAGGAGTCACTCCTGGCTCTGCACTCAGGAATTACCTCTGGTAGTGCTCAGGGGACCATATGGGATGCTGGGAATCGAACGCAGGTCGGCCGTGTGCAAGGCAAATGCCCTATCCACTGTGCAATCACTCCAGCCCCAGATCTAATTTTTTAAAGGTTATTTAATCGATATATTTTTAAGAATTTTACATGTTCATGCTTTTTTTAGTGGGATGGAAGAGGCACGGTTAACTTAGAAGAGTGGATCATTTTTGTTTTCAAAATTCCTTAACAACCAACTTGCTCAAGATGACTTTTCTTCAATATTGAACAGATGACATTTCTGAATGTTTTTAATTGTTTTCAGTTCAGGGATCGTATATTTTAAAATTTGGAAGGTTATAATAATAATTTGCAAAGGGGCTTTCAAATGACTCAGAATAGACAGTTGAATGAAAAGAAAGTCTTATTAATGATGCTTTTCTTTCATTTTATCTTTGAAAAGCAATATTCTATGTTGACCATGAAAAACTATTAATTCAAATTTCCTTAATTAGAAGTGATAATAGCAAACCACCACCATATACACACCTCTAAACCCCTACATGAAGTTTCATGGAGAATTGATTTTAATTATGACTACCAATTCTTTATTCCTTAAGATAGAGAATACATATGGAAACACAGATCATACTATTACTAAGTAATAACTCCAGACACTCAGTAAGGTGATTATCAAGGAGCATGTGTAATTTCTAACAAAATTAGCGTTGATAAATATCATTAGAAAATGTCTACAATTCTCTCATTGCAATTTCTTCTTTTTAATTTTGCTTTTTGGGTCACACCTGACGATGCTCAGGGGTTACTCCTGGCTCTGCACTCAGAAATCACCCCTGGCGGTGCTCGGGGGACCATATGGGATGCTGGGAATCGAACCTGGGTCAGCAGCGTGCAAGGCAAACGCCCTACCCGCTGTGCTATCGCTCCAGCCCCTCATTGCAATTTCCTAATTAGAATATTCTTTAATATTCAAGATGTAAAACGTATCATAAAATACTGTAGGTATAATAACAGTTTTGCCTTTATCACTGGCAATGGTAGTGGTGACAGCAATAAGAAGGATAGACAAATGATATAGAAATAAAGAAGATTTAAGAACTTTTAGACATGTGATATAAACTAGGTGTTCTCATACTTAACGTTATTCACTGATTTAGTTAAATTTTCATAATGTTTCTTCAATGCCAAGGATCAGATCAGGATCTCACATGGGTGAGCAAGTGCTTTTTGACTGAACCACATTTTTTAATCAATTGTTTTACATCTTGACTCTTATTTAGTTTGATACGCATATGAATTTTCTTCTTAATGACTTCTAGATACTGTTTGCTGCTTTGAATCTCAGTATATTTGCTACAGGTATATTAAGTTATATGAAAGTCTTAAGTTACTGTTGAAGACCAAGTGAGTGGTTTAAACTAGAGATAGAGTCAATACAGTTCGGTCACATTTTATAGTCTCTGAGATTACAAAATACAGTTTATGAGACTCTCCCTCAATGTACAAGTTCATCTTGTCAAGTAGAATTACAAGTTCCTATGCTAATATGCATTTCATTATGTGTTTCATTATTGTAAACTCACATAAGCAACCCTTAGGAAAAATCATGAAATAGGAGAAATGGTTTCTCACTTTTTTTGAAGGGTCAGTTTCTATTCTAAACAGGATATATTGGGACACCAGAATAAACTATACCCCTTAATATACAGATATCCCAAGGTATGTATAACTTCTAGAAGAACCAATAGGTTTAAATGAGTGTGTGTGTGCACGTGTGTGTGTGTGTGTGTGTGTATGTAATAAAAGATGAGAAACAAAAGTAGGTCTGAGCAAAGGAGGGCATCTTTCATGCTTCTTTGGTGATACCAGGTCAGAGAAAAATACAATCTGTCTCCAAGGATCAGAACCCTACTCAGATCTAATTAGAATGTAGAGACAATGCTGAAGGCAGTAAGAGATTAAGAAACAGAAATATGTCAATTTTTTACCACTATATTTCTTTTCTCTTGAGAATTTATGCCAATGGACTGAAATGTATAGTATTCCACATTTAATATTATTTATTGACCAATATTCACATGTAGTTGAAAACGAACCTTTGGACTAAGTACAAAATAGGAGTGAAAAAGGGGAAGAATAGGAGTGTGGAAAAACTGGGACATGTACATCGCAAGATAGACTCAGAATCAGAATACTACTTAATGTAGTGTTTACCTTTGTTGGTTTTCCTCCTTAAGACTACATTATAATGCAATTTTAAATTTAAAAAGAAAACAAAAGACAGATCCCTGAGAGACTATTCAAGGTTTGAGTCATTTGCATGGCATGTGACCAGTTTTATCCCCTGCCCAGCACATGGTTCTTCTCTGGCCACCAAGGGGACATATCTCTGAGCAAAGAAAGAACAGCCCCTAAACCCTGCTCTGTGTGGTCCAAATATTGCTTTCAGGGGCTGGAGTGAAAGCACAGCGGGTAGGGCATTTGCCTTGATGCGGCTGACCCATGTTCGATTCCCAGCATCCCATATGGTCCCCTGAGAACCACCAGTATTAATTCCTGAGTGCAAAGCTAGGAGTAACCCCTGCGCATCGCCGGGTGTGACCCAAAAAAAGAGGCCAAAAAAAAAAGACCAAATATTGCCTTCAGCCACCACACTCCTTGAGGAAAAAAAAAAAAGACAAACATGATGCAACTAAATGTATCATTTGCCATAAGTGCTACAGAATTGTCACTGGAGTAAAATAACTACAAAATAAAAATGATGCTCTAATAAGTATATTTTTTTTTACTTAGATACGAATTGAGTCTAAAATGGAAGCTGTCAACCTTTTTAGGGTGTTATAAATACCTGAAGAAGGGTCTGTTTATAACAATGGCCAACAGGCACAGAAAAATATTCATCTTTGCTGGTCATCAGGGAATGTAAATCAAAATGACTATGAAATACCACCTCACACCAGATAGAATAAAAAAGACAAGATAACAAACATTTTGTAGTAAGTGAAAGTGGTTATCAAATAGGAAGTAAAAAAAAGAAAACTTTGTTAGTATTGTCGCACAGTTCCATCTCTTTGGAAAATTGTTTGGAGAACTTTCAAAACCATTGAGAATGGAACTGCCACACAACCCAGGGATTCCACTTCTGGACATCTACCCTGAGAACAAACAACATTATTCCCAAAAGTCAATAGGCAGATCTATGTCCACAGCAACACTATTTATAATACCCAGGATCTTAAAAGAAGCCAAATACCCACTCCCCCCAAAAGTGAGAGGTTAAAGAAATTGTGGTATAGAAATACAATGGAATACTAGCCAGCTATAAGATGAAATTTTACAACTTGATACACCTTGGATGAAATCGGATGGTATCTTGCAAAGTGAAGCAAGTCTGAAAGTAAAAGATAAGTAACAGATTGTCTCATTCATCTGTCGGATGTAAAGAAACAAAGAAATATTAGACAATGCCCAGTGCAAAGAAGTGCTGAGGCATGGTTGATAGAACTGGGAACCAAGAAGGCAAAGGGGGAAGGAGGAAAAAGGGACTATAGGACAGTAACGGAGGCCCCTTGAAACACTGGTTGAGGGGTTGGTATAGTGGCACTGTGACCACAAAACAGAACTGAGCTTAGATGGGGGAGCGGAAGGTTGATGGGGGTAACACTCAAGGAGAGTGAAATGTTGGAACATTGAGTGCATGAAACTCTATGAATAACTGTTTATAAATTGTAGTGCCTAAAATAAAATTTGAAAAATTTAAAACAAGTAAATAAAAAATCTCAGTGATTTCAATACAACTGTAGACAACAATACCTCAATAAAAAACATTTTAATTTAAAGAATTAATGTAAATAACTAGGAAGATGTTTTTAATTACAAATGACCAGATAGCATAATCAATTTTCTAAACATATAAATTTAGTAGCACTGTAGTACTGTCATCCCTTTGTTCATCGATATTCTTGAGTGGGCACCAGTAATGTCTCCATTGTGAGACTTCTTGTTACTGCTTTTGACACGCCAAATACGCCATGGGTAGCTTGCCAGGCTCTGCCATGCGGGCAGGATACTCTCGGTAGCTTGCTCTCCGAGAGGGACAGAAGAATCGAACCCGGGTCAGTCACATGCAAGGCAAATGCCCTACCCACTGTGCTATCACTCTAGCCCATAAACCTATTATCAGTGATTATTTATGAAAAGTTTTTATTTATTAAAAGTTCTTCAGATTGTTGTAACATATGTTTTAGTTAGAGTATAACTTGTCTAAGGATAAGTCAAAACATCTAAACTGGCATCCTGTGACTTAATCTATATATGTATTATTTTGTTACTAAATATGTCAAAATATAAAAAGTTAGTTGATGTATTTAAAATTCTAGATAATATTCTGTTAATCATAACTTTTATTATACCTATATGTAAATCTGACTTATTGAGAACTTTTTCATTTTCACAAGCAAGCAAGAGAGAATTGAAACTTTTTTCATCAACAGAAAGCAAGCGTATTTCAGAAATTACTGTTTGGAGGCAGGAAAACAGTATAAAGAGTAGGATACTTGCCTTGCACATGGATTACTTATATAGGTTCAATCCCAGGAACTCCGTATCGTCCTGCTAAGCACTGCAGGGAGTCATCATTTTGGGCAGAACCAGGTATAAGGCTTGAGCAACATTGGAGGTGGCCCAGAAACCAAAAGAAACACAGGAAACCAGGATTGATTGTATTTATTATTTTAGCATTCAAAAATATATCATTGAGTTCCAAGTACCTTGAAAAATAGTCTTGTAAGTAAATTTCCAATTACCTAGATTATTATTCAAATTTAATACATTACATTAATTATTCATGCAATTATGGATTAAGAATTTTTTAATCAAAACGTTTAAAACAACAAATTAACAGGTTGGCAAAGATGTTACAAAGACTTGAAGAAACTATGTTTTCTCTAGGAACAATGTTTTTGTATTTCCTAATTCAGTGCTTTTTGGGGAATATAACATTATGAATAACCAGACTGTATCTGTCATGAATTTTAATTTAGGATCTCTTGTTTTTTGAATTGTACATATCTTCTCTAACTTTTTTTAATTTTAGAGAATACTTTTCTCTTGTTCCAATAAAATTAAGTCTATTAATGGATTTTTAAATGTATATTTATTTATTGCTTTTGTTGCTATCATTTTATCTGGTGTTGTTGTCTACCAAATTATGGATTCTGACAGTCTTCATTTTTTGTGTACATTTCAATTTTTCTTATTTTATAATTATTTTGTCTCAACTACATCTTTCACATTTAGACTAAATCTACTGCTCATTCATTGCTTAATTTTTAGAACTTTGAAATAATTGTTTGTATGCCTCAATTCATGAAAGCTAATTTTGCTATATATAAGTTCTCTGTTGCAGGCTGGTTTGGGAATTTATTACACATTTACTAAAGTTCATAATTGTGTACTATGAACTAAACTTTAAGTGACCTGAAAGTTTTATCATGATCACGAATTTCCTTTAGTCATCGATTTCTCTAGTGGGCTCAGTAACCTCTCCATTCATCCTTTCCCTGAGATCTTAGAAGTCTATCTCGACTCGGTCCTCCCAATAATGTCACACTGGAGGCTCTTTCAGGGTCAGGGGAATGGGATCCAGCTTGTTACTGGATTTAGCCTATGAATACACCATGGGAAGCTTGCAAGGTTGTCCCATGTGGGCAGGGAACTCTCAGAAGCTTGCCAGTTTCTCCCAGAGGGAGAAGTAGGCTACAAGATTATCTTCTGGGAGCTTGCTTTTAAGTCTCTAGATGTTGGCTGTTGATGGGATTACACACACCTGGGTTCCCCTCTGCCGGTACCTTCATACGTGAGGCCCTTCCGAACGTGTTGAGAGGGGCCTCGAGCATGGCTGTAGCTAGGTTCTGGTGGTCTTTGGCTGCCGGGAGCTCTGCTCGGGGTGGGGAGGGAAGCTGGAGCCCATCCCTGCCGAGGGGCCCCTGGGAAGACAGCCAGGAGTTCGGGCAAGAGACTCTAATATAAAAAAAGTTTTATATAGACTTTTAAATGATAATGATAATTCTAGGAGGCAAGAGGGATCCTTTAGAAGAACAGAAACAACCTCTCAGGCAGAGTAGACTTATTAGTGTATGTAGCTGTTATAATTCATTGAGTGCACATTGCAAATGTGAACCGGGTTTTCTAATATCTAAAGAATAATGAAAATTTCCAGTATCAGTGTTACTACATACAATTATCTTGAACCAATACTTGGAAATAATTAATCTCCTGTGTCAACACACATAATATCTTACAAGTACAAACATTTCATAAGACTGACAGAGAGCTGATAGCTGTATTATGAATGATACCTTAAATACTACTACAGTTTATTTTAATCATAACACCACTGAAATGTTAACTAGGTAAATGCTTTTCTTGCCTGTTTTAAAGTGAGAAAAACTGAAAGCACTAGTAAGTAGTTTATTAAGCAAATCCATCCAACCAGCTATTAAAGAATAGATCTGAAAATCCCATTGTATCATCCTGACTACCAATCATCTTAAACCAATCATGAACAATGTCTATTTCTTTGAATTCAAAAAATGTATATTTCCGTGCAATTTCAAATCTGCAAATGAGTGCTACTTTATTTGTCCTTGCATTTTTATAGAAATTGCAGGGGTGACTCATCGCTACTTTGTTCTTATTTAACAGCAGCTATTGTAAACATCTACTCCTACTTACAACCCACACATGGAAAGAACACTAGCTCCTATGGACTGTGTTTATCTTGGCTGGTTAATGATCCTGAATTCAGCATTTACCAAGGTTACAGCTCAGGAAACCCTTCCAAAGCACCCATTAAAGACTTTGGTTTTATTTTTTTTTCCTTCTCAGAAGCAAATTCCATGTGAATTCTTGCATTGTGAGTCATCTGCCAAGTCCTGTGCATCATATTATGCCCCGAAGGCACCAGTGGAGTGAGCAGCTCTTCAACTTCCTGCCATAAATTTAGTTTAAACCATGAGATTCTTTCTCCTGGGAAGGATGTTTCACACCCCTCAAGCAAGCCCCTGGACTTTAAATATTTTTCTCCTTGTATGACTGCTTTCTATTTAAAACCAAAGAAAAATATGCATCTGAACTAGATACTTCTTTTATCACTATTCATTTGCTGTGAGGAAGAGGGGAGGCTCAGGGTCTGAGCAATGGGTAGGACAATGGGTAGCAATGGATGGGTAGCAATGGCCTTGCATGTGGCCAACCCAGGTTCAATTGCCAACATCCCGCATGGTCCCCGGAGTACCACCAGGAGCAATTCCTGAGTGCAGAGTGAAAAGTAACCCCTGAGCATCACCAGGTATGACCCAAATACAAAGAAAATAAATATAATGGAGAAGATTCAGCTGTGTGCCTATATGCAGGCAGGTCACGCAGTTGTGGGGGTATGTGTAGAGCAGAGGGGTTAATAGAGCCAGAGAAGATAGAAATAGGGGAAGGGTGACAGATAAAGGACACTTGAAATATGTCTTTATCCAAACTAGAGTGTCTATGGAATAATATTTTTTCTTTGCCAATTAAGAAAGTTTTCAGTATGGTCTTTCCCTCTGAGAAGTTTTGAAAAAAATAATTTAAAAGTACAATTCACTTTAAAAAGTAGCACCCGGGGACTGGAGTGATAGCACAGCGGGTAGGGCATTTGCCTTGCACACGGTCCGATCCGGGTTTGTTTCCCAGCATCCCATATGGTCCCCCGAGCACCGCCAAGAGTAACTCCTGAGTGCAGAGCCAGGAGTAACCCCTGAGCATCTCTGGGTGTGACCCAAAAAGTTAAAAAAAAAAGTAGCACCTACCCTGGCCATTAAGTGTATGATTCTCTGTATGCATTATCTTTTCTGGTGGCTCTTCATGCATGTGAGACATACACTGGTGAGCTAGTCGGGTTCACTGTCCACTGGCCTTCTCTCCAAAGGAGGGCATCACCCACTCTGCTGATCTGCTCCACAGTTTGGGTACCAACGAGTCCTGGGGCTCTTCGCTACCTTCTTCCCATCCCATTTGGCCTTTTCTCTTTCTATTTTTCTTGCGGAGTGAGTCTGGACCACACCCACAGGAGCTCAGTGTTTCCACACGATCCATTCTCAGGGACAAATCCAGAAGGGTATTTCGGACAGTGTGTGATGCTGGGGAACAAACCAGAACAGCCACATATAAAGCTAGGGCAAGGCCTTGCCCCTTGAACTATCTTTCGGGCTCTCTAGACTTGCTCCTTAAGTCAGTAAAATTTTGTAGCTAGTTACAGCAGAATAGGAAACTAAAAACATAAAAATAGATGTAGAGAGTACTTTCACCTTTCTTTTGACGTCCCATTCTAAGGCGACCATGTTTGCAATTCTAACTATCCAGAAGTTACACTGACTGCGCCAATTTTTAAGATGACAGACAATTACTTCAGAGAGCCAGAGCATTACCAAAAGGGGAATTAGAAAACAGAAAGTGTAGCCCTACTGAGATTTGATATTCCAGACTACCTTCTAGGAGTTTGAACTTTCAAGGTCAACTTAGATTTTTCAGAGCAGAATGCTTAGTTAAATACCTGTGGAATGAATGGGATTAAAATATATGCCTATAAATGATTTGTAGTAAAGGGACTGGATGATAAATAAAATCTCCTTCTGCACTATCTATTCCATTTCTCTGGGTTATTTTGTATTCTGCTGGTTTCAAAGAGCATACTTTTCAAGAAACGCAAGTATAATGAATAACAATTTGCATACGAAATCTGTATATTTTAGGCAAGTTGTTAGCTGAAGGACTGTAAGGAAGAGCCACAGCGTGTAGGGCCATCCGTGTGGGGGTGACATCAAACGGCATTAACTCTAGCGCTGATTAAAAAAAAAATATATATCAAACATTGTGATTTCAGGGAAGTTTCTTAATCTGCATTTCTCAGTTCCATTTACATCAAATGATGAAATAGATGTGCTTATCCTACAAGTTTAATATGAGAAAGGAGCGATGTAGTCTAAACAATGAGCACTGAAGCAGAGCAAATGTGGGCAGAAAGGGAAGCACTGAGTGCTTCAAGAATAGCAAGTCCGTAAAGTCAAATGTAGTATTTTGAGAAGCCATTAAAATAATGTGATTTTCTTTAAAATCAGAAAGGTTTTATGTTACGTTAAAAATAGAGTCATGTAAATAAAATATTATTAATTTCTCTCTGGCTTACAGTATTCTGTGAAGTTTTGGAATACAGCTTCTCATCTTGACATGTGTATATGCATCACATGACCTGCGGCTGAAATTCTAGTGCCTTTCCCATTATTAAATTTAATGTAAAGATTTTATTGAAAATTTTGCCTCATGATATTCCTGATCATTAATACAGTCTGACATTAACATTTTGATGGGGCTGGAGTGATAGCACAGTGGGTAGGGTGTTTGCCTTGCATGCAGCTGACCCAGGTTTGAATCCCAGCATCCCATACGGTCCCCTGAGCATAGCCAGGACTAATTCTTGAGTGCAGAGCCAGGAGTAACCCATGTCCATCGTCAGGTGTGACCCAAAAAGCAAAAAAAAAAAAAAAGCTAACCTAAAAATATTGTCTTCTTTATCAACTCGCTGTAATCATATAGCTACTGACACATTTTCTTTGGGGAAGGAGGGGCTTGCCACATCATTTGTGCTCAGTTTATTCCTAAATCTCTGATCAAGAATCACTCCTGGTAGTTCTCAAAGGTCCATATGCAGTGCCAGGAATCAAAAGGGGGGACAGATATGTACAAGGCAAACACCTTACCATGTATTATCACTCTGACTCCACGCCAATGAGTTTTCACTTATACAAACGCTTATGATCATAGTTTACTGAAATCAGCAAAACAAGAAGAAAAGAAAATCAGCATTTTCACTTGAGAGTAAACTGCACCCCTAACCGTTAATGATCAATTAATTGAAAGAACATTGCAAGGTTTTAAAAACAAAATTTAATAAATATGATCTGTTCTAAAATGGCTATTTATATAAGGATTCAAATCAGAGCAATGTTGCTCAGAAAAGTTGCTTGTGTGTTGCTATGGCTACTGAACAGGAACGCAGCTCCACTTTGTAGACACCTCGTCCCTAGGAGGCATTGTTACAGCAAATATCAAATGACTACTGACACTGGATTTGCCATCGGTAAGACACCATTATTCTTTTTGTATCTTTTTAAATCTATTTAAAATTATTAATGTATAAAATAAATTGTCCAAATTTTGTTTTTTATTCTTACAGGTCGACATGGTAAAAATATCAACTAATATCATTCAAAATGAACAATGGAACATTTCTATCATACAGAATTTCATATTCCCATTACTAGTCAGCAAAATCTCCACCCACCTGTAGATCAGGGTTAACCACATTTCTATTTATAGTTCCTTAAAATAATTATTTTTTGTTCTAATAATTATATATTTGCAATTATAGTAAGTAAAGTAACCTTTTATTTCTGTTTTACTTTATACAAGATAATGTTTAGGAGAATCATCCCGTTTGTGAGTATATTAGTAGTTCATTCCTTTTATTGTGCCGTAACAACCCATTTCATTAATACACAATTTAATGCTTTACTTTTTCCTAATAATTGTTCTTATTACAGGATAATTAGGAATGTCTGGTATGATAATATTGTTAAAGGATTTGTACTAAAACATTTTCTTTCTCTTTAGTTAATATCTCTCTCAAAATGTATTATAAGACAAAATGCAGAAGGCAGAAGGTAAAACTACGAAACAGCAATACACAAACCAAAAAAAAACAACAGAGAGAACATCTTTAAGTCATTAAAGATGAGAAATATTTCTGATCAGATGCAAATATGTTAACCAGATAGTAACAAAACAGATAAACTGGATTTTGTTTAAAAAAAAAGTCTTTATCTAAAGTCAGAAATAAAAAAGTATTGCAAACCTGGAGTAATAATAAATATTTACAAATTGTGTAACTGACACATTTTGTCACATTATTATTAGGTTTAAGTAACACAAACCAAGAGTGTCTTTTTTAAAAAAAGTTGAGGAACATTTAATCTGGCAATTTACAACATAAATACAAATCAAAAATGTTAATCATCAAATTTCTGGATTCATATTAGATTATTTGTGTTAATATGATACTGGAAAAAGATTTTTTAAAATGCAATTGAATTCACGGCAAGGAATAAGCTTAAAATACATAATTCATATTCGTTTAACCCATTCTATCCTCCTAGCCTGATTTCAATGCTATTCAATGCTATAATATTCTCATTTTTTGGTTGCTATAATCTATTCTTATGATATTGCATCTTGACTCAAAACTAACCACCTATTTTTTTATAACTTCACTATTTTTCCTAGAGTATCAAATATTAAAAATGGTAAGTAATGATAATCCAGGTATAGCATATCTAATCCAGGGTTTTCTGATAATTTTAAGATGTATTCTAAATCTTATTTTATACATCATGATTCATATTCAGTGATACAGCACTTGCCTTGCAGGCACAAGTTTTTTTTTTTTTCATTTTTTATTAATGAGTCACCATGAGGGTGCAGTTACAGAGTTTCGTGGTTCATGTGTTACAGTTATACAATACTCGAGTACCCATTCCTCCACCAGTGCCCATTCTCCTCCACTGATGGCCCCAGGGTCCCTCCTCTCCCACATGCTGTCTCCCCTCCCTCGCCCCCCCCCTGCCCCATGACAGGGGATTCCTTATTGTTCTCTCTCTCCTTTTGGGTGTTATGGTTTGCCATGGAGATACTGGATGGCTATCGTGTTCAGTCTATAGTCTGCTTTCAACCTGCCACTCCATCCCAAGTGGATCCTCCACTACACTTTAGTTGGTGTTCCCTTCTCTATCTGAGCTGCCCTCTCCCCCAGCATGTGAGCTTCCAAGCCAAGGAGCAGGCCTCCTGGTACTCATTGCTACTATTCTTGGGTGTTAGTCTCCTATTTTGTTGTTTTACATTCTGCAAATGAGTACAAATTTTCTATCTCTGTCTCTTTCCTTCTGACTCATTTCACTTAGCATAATACTTTCCATGTTTATCCACTTATATGCAAAGTTCATGACTTCATCCTTTCTGACAGCTACATAGTATTCCATTGTGTAGATGTACCAAAGTTTCTTTAACCAATCATCTGTTCTCAGGCATTTGAGTTTTTTTCCAGATGCTGGCTATTGTAAGCAGTGCTGCAATGAACATACAGGTGCAGATTTCATTTCAACTGTACTTTATTTGCCTCTCCAGGATATATTCCCAGCAGTGGTATTGCTGGGTCAAATGAAAGCTCAATTTCTAATTTTTTGAGAAGTGACCATGTTGTTTTCCAAAAGGGCTGAACCAGTCGGCATTCCCACCAGCAGTGTAGGAGGGTTCCGTTCTCCCCACATCCACCCCAACAGTGGTTGCTTTTGTTCTTTTGGATGTGAGCCAGTCCCTGTGGTGTGAGATGGTATCTCATAGTTGTTTTGATCTGCATCTCCCTGATGATTAGTGATGAAGAGCATTTTTTATGTGCCTTTTAGCCATTCATATTTCTTTCTTGAGAAAGTTTCTGTTCATTTCTTCGCCCCATTTTCTGATGGGGCTAGATGCTTTCTTCTTGTAGAGGTCAACCAGTGTCTTGTATACCCTTGATATCAACCCCTTATTGGATGGGTATTAGGTGAATATCCTTTACCATTCTGTAGATTGCCTTTGTATTCTGGTCATTCTATGTTTTGCGGTGCAGAAGCTTCTTAGTTTAATATAGTCCCATTTGTTTATCTCTGTTTCCACTTGGTTGGTCAGTTGCGTGTCATCTTTGAGGATACCTTAGCTTCAATATCATGGAGGGTTTTGCTGACCTTGTCTTCCATGTATCTTATGAATTGTGGTCTTATGTTGAGGTCTTTAATCCATTTTAATCTAACTTTTGTGTATGGTGTTAGGTCAAGGTCTAAGCCCATTTTTTTGCATGTGGTTGTCCAGTTATGCCAGCACCATTTGTTGAAGAGGCTTTCTTTGCTCCACTTCACATTTCTTGCTCCCTTATCAAAGATCAGATGATCATATATTTGGGGTTGCATGTAGGGATATTCCACCCTGTTCCATTGATCTGCGTCTCTGCCTTTGTTCCAGTACCATGCTGTTTTAGTATCAGTTACTAGCACTGAAAAAAATCTTGATTTAGAGAAATCATACAGATTTACTTAAGTAGTATGGGTAAAAGAGAAAAAGGGAGCTGTATTTCTGTAGATTTTTGAAAATTAGACCTCTTTAACAATTTGGTTTTTGTATCTGAAAATACATTGTAACCATTTAGAAAGCTTAAGTACATAAATGAGAAGAAAATTATACACAAAAGATTAAAAAGAAAGAAATAAGAGGGGGAAAGTTGTGGGGGTAGTGGGGTACGAAAGAGGGAAGTGAGGGAGAATTATCTGCCTCAACTTGTCATTTTTAAAATTAATAATCTATAAGAAATATTATGAAACAGACTCTCAGGTGGGAGTGCTTCTTCCTTAAATATTATATTTAAAAATGTGTCAGCCAGCAGGGAAGAAAGTAAACAAGTGGTAGAAGTAAATCATAGCACAGGGATTAGTACCACGAAGGTTTCCAGAGAGGAGCGAAAGATGATTTCCACTGCTTGCACCAGGCCCACATTCATATTCGCTTTGATGTGCAGCCGGGGATTGGGACCCCACTATCCTTTCCTTCTATTCAAATTGCAAAGCAGAGAACACAGCAAAAAAACCATAATTCTGGTTTAGACATAAAATTTTCTACCACAAGAAAGAACTACTTCCCATAACCAAGGACATAAAATATCCTAATCAACATGCTCGTTGGTTTTACATATTGCATGATTTTTAAAGGACACAGTAACTCTTTTCAATGGGGGGAATTAATGACTGATTGAGTGACTCCCTTTTATCGAATCAAGATGCATATTCTAACTTACAGTGTGTTTGAACACATTCTCTGAATGTATTCAGCACTAAAATTTGAAATCAAATACCAGTTGGGTTAACTCTAAATTCCTAATATTCTCACGGTTGTGGCAGACACTCAATTGTGAAGAGGACCACTTGAAGACAGAGTTTCTCTGATACTTTGACATTCATTCATTTTTCTAAATTTGAAAAATATATTTGATTTTTCTAAAAATTACTTCTATCATCAATTAAATGTGCATGAATCCTTGGTTAAGAGTTTTCCAGCACAATATACAAGCTTAATAAATATCAGCTGGTACTATAATATGCTACATGAAGTCTACTTTGTATATATGTTCTAAAATCATTAATAGGTTGCATAAATTCTTATATTATTTATATAAGTTAAATATGATCTGTACTTCGCCTTGAAGGAGAGAATTTATTTATTATTTTAAGTATATTTTTGGAAGAGAAACATAGTTATCAGATTAAAAAAAAATATAATCATAATTTTGTTCTGACTGGAGAAGCAACAGAATTGAATCATGTTCATTTATCCAATTAGAGACAATCATCAGAACTAAAGTTGCTGTCTTGGCTTAACTTTGCATAATTTTTGATAGGAACATATGGAATAGCCATAGATAGCACTGACAATAAAAATCTGAATTATCACAGAACTTCAAGATGACTCACTAATTATAAAAGTGATTGAAGAGGTATAATTTTCAAACTTGTTAGTACTAGGAAATAACAATTGTAGTATTCTACAGTTGCATATTGAAGTTTCTTAAGACTCATTTTATCTCAAAAATTATTCATATTTTATCATGTTTAATAGAAATAAACTTTAGATCACAAATTCTAAATAAACATGTTTATGAGAAATTATATTCAAATAAAAGCCTCAGATTTTTCACTCAGTAATCAAAATATCAGGACTCTAATACTCAAGCTTTTCTATATTTTTCTGTTTCCATGCCTTATATATTCCTCCTTCTACCTGAAGGATTCTAAAACATAAAACTGACAGAGAAATCATTCTGGATTTCTTAGTCTTTTATGGAGATTATTACCTTATAAGGTCTGATTGAAAATTTATTAAGGTTATATATTTGAATACTTTTTCAAATTAATTTGGTTTTGTCCCTTTGTTTAACCTCTTGAAAAATCCTCACTTTTTTAACATTGTCTTTCTATTTTGAAGCCAACTGTCATTCGGGGTTCTCAGTTCTTTCTTACCTAAAGAAATACAAATGTATGATTCTTAATAACATTCTTCAAATGTTCTTGAAAGTAAAACAATACATTAGGCATATGTCATTCATAGGGAGTATGTATTGATTGAATAATTTGCTATATTCCAGATTCTTCTGTAAACAGAAATAGATCTTGCCATCTGCCTTGGAGAAAGATATGAAACATAAATAAACCAGCTAAACAAAGGCATGGCCATCTCAAGGAGCACTGAGAGAAAAGGAGGAGGAGGAGGATGGCTACATTGAAAGACTAAAGGACAGAACCATGTATTAAAGTCACTTATAAAACTATACTGAGATCACAGGAACTCAAATGATGACAATCTAGATGTTCAGAATTCGGTTACGTTGAAGATAGCGTACAAGTTCGGATTTTTTTTACTGGGAGATAGCGATTTTTTTCAAAGTGATATTATATAAGTAGTTAACAGTTCTAAAAAACTCAAGGATTTCTATGGAGGTCCAAGAGTCAGTCCTAGCTGCTGAACAAGTATGCAAACCATAACACTGGGTGTTTCAAAAATAAAAGCATACCTGCTCCTACTTCCTGAAA
This sequence comes from Sorex araneus, assembly GCF_027595985.1. NCBI lineage: Eukaryota > Metazoa > Chordata > Mammalia > Eulipotyphla > Soricidae > Sorex > Sorex araneus. The sequence goes on along the minus strand of NC_073308.1, from coordinate 55,082,786 downwards.
TCGAACCCAAGCACTGCAACTCACACTTTTGAGGTTGCATCTGCAAATATGGATCACCAAGCTATGCCACCAGTTCTTTAGACCCAAAACTAAACTCTCCACCATACCTACTTCCATACTATCCTATTGTTGACTTATTCACCAAACAAGCCACACATCATGTTTGACAGGCAAGGCCAAGGTAAGGAAAATAACAGAAAGGCTGAGAGGCTGTACTCCAAATTTCTTATTAGATAACAAGGGATCCATTATATGCCACATATGAAGGGTGATTAAAAGACTCCACCTTATCAGACAAATGGTCAATGTTTATTAGATCAAAGAAAAAAATCGTAGGCTTCAAAATGTTAAAATAATTCCAACTCTATTTCATGATTTATATGTACTTTAACTTCTGCATCTTAGAAATAAGGAAACTAAAAACTGCAAAATGAATTTAAATGCTTCATCATCACGTAATTTGTGTAAGAGAATAAGAGGTGGAATGATCAATAGCACCAGTGTGTAAGTTAATTTATGGAGTGCCTCTGAAAGACATTTAATCAGCAGGGCCATCTTCACCAACATGATCAAGGGTTGCTTGTCATTATGTCTAATCTTATTAGTAAGATCAGTTGGCAGTGATGCTTGTTCCTTAGTACATCACTTCTTTAGTACCCTCAGGGGGAGATAATTGGCCACTGGAATAAGTATAGAATACCAAGAATCTGGAAGAAAATGAATGATGGTGATATGGGGTTGGGAGGGGAGGCGGCATCCAGAGCCACATAACTAGGGGCAGGCAGAGCCGGTTTTTAAGCTCAGATCTCTGTGGGATGGGCACCCAGGTGGGCCACAGCATGAGCAGCCAACTCTCAAGGACTCCCTCATCTCGCCCAAGAAGGATACAGGCCCAGTAGGGGTGGTGTCTCCAGTAGTGGCAAGTAATTCTCCCCCTCCATATCCCATAAGAACCATAAATTAGCCTCTTAGGTGGAACTCTCACGAGGGTAGCCCAATCACCAAAAACACATTAGGCCAGTAATTCATTAGCCCCAGCTCAATTAATATTACACCGAAAACACAACAGCAACAGTGAGCATGAAAGTCTCAAACGCTTTCCCACTCTCCCCCTGCCTCTAAGGCAGACAATATTCCCCATACTCTCTCTCTACTTTTGGGCATTATAGCTTGCAACACAGACACGAGAAGTCATCATGTTTGGTCCGTGTATCTCATGGTGATTCAATAAAATTTTAAAAAATTTTAAAAATAAAATAAAAGACTACTGAAAAAAAAAGAAAGTCTCAAATGCACAAGTCACAATGGTAAAGCAACACAGACCCCCACTAGGCTTAGTTAGTGAAGAAACTAGCCCAGAAGACCCAGCCAGTAACGGTGTGCTAGACAACCTCTCTGAGAATGAATTTAGTAGGGAGCTACTGAGGATGCATAGGGAGCTAAAAAAAAAAAAAAAAGGAATGTACTGCCAATAAAATACAAGAGGATTTGAGAGCAGAAATGTGGAAAATGCAAACAAAAAACTTACAAATGGAAATGACAGATCTGAAAAACCTGGTAGGTGAATTGAAAAACTCAGTGGAAGGCCTCAGCAGCAAAGTAACAGCCGCTGAGGACAGAATCAGTGAGCTCCAAGATGAAATGTAGAGAATCTCCAGACAACAGCAGTAAATGGAAAAGAGCCTCACAGGAACCAACAGATGTCAAGAGGAAATCGGGATGATGTAAAGAGGAATAACATAAGGAGTCATTGGAGTCCCAGAGGGACAGGAAGAAAACCCTGACAAAGAAGAAACTGTCAAAAACATCATTGCTAAGACATTCCCAGAGCTGAAGAACGACTAGATTCAGGAGACCCAAAGAGTAACAACTAGAAGAAATCCAAATAAAAATACTCCAAGACACATCCTTACAAAAACCACAGAGACAAAATTCTGAAGGCAGCAAGATCAAAGAAAAAAGTTGCCTATAAAAAAGCATCCTTAAGATTTACAGAAAAAAAAAACTCAATGAAATAAATACTTCGCCAAAAATACTTTACCCAGCTAGACTCTCATTTATATCAGAAGGAGCAATATACAGTTTTAAAGACAAACTGCAACTCAGGATCTTCATAGACTCAAAACCATGGTTACAAAACAGCTAAACTGGCTGCTTTAAGACAAGACAAACCCCTCAAATACACCAGACTTCAGCAGAAAGATGGGACAAATCCCATAACAATAATCTCTCTTAACGGTAATGGGCTAAACACAATAATTAAAAGACACAGAGTGGCAGGATGGATCAGAAAATTAAATCCAACATTCTGCTGCCTGCAATAAACATATCTGAACAGTCAGAATATATACAGATTCAAAGTCAAAGTCTGGAAAACAATTCTACAGGAAAACAACTCCCTCAAAAAAGCTCCAATGGCCATTCTTTATATGAGATCACGCTGATTTCAGACTGAAGAAGCCCACAAGAGATGGTGATGGTCATTTCTTACTGATCAAGAGATCTGTGCATCAGGACGAACTTACACTCCTAAATGTATATGCACCTAATGAGGGACCAGAAAAATACTTAAAACAACTACTCATAGCCTTGAAGAAAAACATCGAAGCAACACAGTGTTAGCGGGAGGTTTAAACACCGCTCTATCACCTCTCGATAGATGAACCAGACTGAAGCTTAGCAAGTACATACTTTACCTGGGGGAAGAAATGGAAGAAAGGGGCTTAGTAGATATATACAGGACACTTCATCCTTCAAAAGCTGATTACACATTCTTCTCAAGTGTGCATGGGACATTCTCCAAGATAGACCTCATACTGGGTCACAAAACATACCTCCATAAAATTAAGAAGATAGAGATTGTATCATTGATCTTCTGAGACTATGATGAGCTGAAAATAGAAGTGAATCACACACACAAACAGAAAATCAAATCAAACACTTGGAAATTAAACAGCTCACTACTGGACGAGTGGCACAGAAAGGAAATCAAAGGGGAAAAATGAAAACCTCTCAGCAAAATGGGCATCGAAGGAACTTTTCTCAATATAGTCAAGCCATCTATTACAAACCCATAGCAAGCATCATTCTCAATGGGGAGAAACTCAAAGCCTAAGATCAGGGACAACACAAGGTTGCCCAGTCTCACCACTCCTACTCAATATAGTACTGGAAGTGCTGGCCATAGCAGTTAGGCAAGAAAAATATATCAGGGCATATAGGTGGGAAAGGAAGAGGGCAAGCTATTACTATTTGTGGACAATTTGATACTGCACTTAGAAAATCCTTAAGACTCTAAAAAAAGTTCCTAGAAACAGGAGATTTGTATAGGTAAGTGGCAGTCTACAAGATAAACATCTAAAAGTTCATGACTTTCTATATAAAAAAATGAAAGAGAAGAAAGAGGTATTAAAAAATATCCCGTTCACAATAGCACCTCAGAAAATCAGATACCTCGAAATCAGCTTAACTAAAGTGGTGAAGAACCTATAAAGGAAAATTACAAAATATTACTTGAAGAAATAAACAAGGACACTAGGAAATGGAGACACATTCTCTGCTCATGGATAGGGAGGATTAACATTATCAAAATGGCAATACTCCCCAAAGCACTATACAGATTTAATGCGGTCCCTATCAGGATACCCATGACATTCTTCAAAGAAATAGACAAAACGCTCCTGAAATTCATATGGAACAATAAAACCCTCAAATAGCTAAAGCAATCCTTGGGAAAAAGATGGGTAGCATCAACTTTGCCAACTTCAAACTGTACTACAAAGCAGTTTTTGTAATTAAAACATCATGGTATTGGGCTAGAAACAAACTGACAGACCAATGGAACAGAGTTGAATATTCTGTCACAGAATCTCAAGTATATTATCACTTAATCTTTGATAAAGGAGCAAAAAATTTGAAGTGGAACAAGGAAAGCCTCTTCAACAAGTGGTGCTGGGGAAAGTGGATAGCTACCTGCAAAAAAAAAAAAAAAGAAAAAAAAGAACTCTGACCTCTGTCTAATGCCAGGCACAAAAGTCAGATCAAAGTGGATTAAATATCTCAATATCAGAAGTTAATCCACAAGGTACACAGAGAAAAATGTAGGCAGAACCCTCCAAGACATTGAAGCTAAAAGCATCTTTAAGAACGAAACACCACTGACCACGCAAGTGGAAACAAACATAAACAAGTGGGATTACATTACACTAAGAAGCTTCTACACCTCAAAAGAAACAGTGACCAAAATACAGAGAGAGACCACAGAATAGGAAAGAATATTTACCCAATACCCATCTGATAAGGGGTTAATATCCAGGATATGCAAGACGCTAGTAGAATTGTACAAGAAAAAACACTCCAACCTCATCAAAAAATGGTGAGAAGAAATTGACAGAAGCTTCCTCAAAAAAGAAATACAAATGGCCAAAAGGCACATAAAAAATGCTCTACATCGCTAATCATCAGGGAGATGCAAATGAAAGCAACAATTAGGTATCATCTCACATCACAGAGACTGGTACACATCAAAAAGAACGAGAATAACCAGTGCAGACACAGATGTGAGGAGAAAGGGACTCTTTCATTGTTGGTGGGAATGCCAACTGGTCCAGCCTTTTTGAAAAAAAAAATATGAGTATTCCTTCTAAATCTAGAAATTGAGCTTCCATATGACCCCACAATATCCCTTCTGAAAATATATCCTGAGGATTCAAAAAAGCACAGTAGAAATGACATCTGTACCTGTATGTTCATTGAAGCACCGTTCACAATAGCCTGACTTGTTAAAGAAACTTTAGTACATCTACACAATGAAGTAGTAAGCAGCTTTTAGGAAAGATAAAATCATGAAATTTGCTTACAAGTGGATGGTCCTAGAGAGTATCATGCTAAGTGAAATGAGTCAGAAAGAAAGGGGCAGACATAGAATGACTGCACTCATTTGTGGAATATAAGATAATATAATATGAAACTGACCCCTAAAGACAGTAGACACAAGGGCCATAAATATTGCTCCACAGTTGAAAGGCTTCTTCAGGAGCTGGGGAAGACGGTAGCTAGAATAGAGAAGGGATCACTAAGTCTATGATGGTTGGAGAGATCGTTCGGGATGGGAGATGTGTGCTGAAAATAGATAAAGGACCAAACGTGATAGCACCTCAGTACCTATACTGCAAACCATAATGCCCAAAAGTAGAAATAGAGGATGGGGGAAATTATCTGCCATAGAGGTAGGAGTAGCGTTGGGTTGGGGGCAGATACTGGGGACATTGGTGGTGGGTAATGTGCACTGGTAGAGGGATGGGTGTTTGATCATTGTATGACTAAAACTCAAACATGAAAGCTGTATCTCATGGCATTTCAATTAAAAAAAAACAAAGAAAATGAATGATTCCCACAACTGTTATTAAAATATTATAATATTAGAGTTTTAGACACACACCCCTTAATAGACAAAATCCATTTTTTAAAAGGATGTAAAAATGGAGATATTTAAGTATTCATCAAATGTACCCCAATTTTTCTATTCTTTCTTTTTTTTATTTGCTTTTTTGGGTCACACATGGCAATGCACAGGGGTTACTCCTGGCTCTGCATTCAGGAATTAGTCCTGGTGGTGCTCAGGGGACCATATGGGATGCTGGGATTCAAACCCGGGTTGGCCGCATGCAAGGCAAACGCCCTATCCGCTGTGCTATCACTCCAGCCCCAATTTTTCTATTCTTAAGAGTGAAATTTAGTTCAAATGAAATTAAATGAATATGTTCAAACTTCATCTATTTTTTGTTTATTATCAGATACTTATTTTCAGATAATGTAATGAAAGAAATTTCTGAAACCTTTAAGACACCACTTTGGCGCATATGCTGCCTGAGCCCATGTGCTGCTTGTGCCCACATGGCCGAGCACATGCGTGCCAGAGCACATGTGTCGTCTGAATCTCCCTCTTGAGATGTGTACTTTCATGCTTTTGTGTCTAGAGCTAGGATGTGTGTAGAGCTCTCTCCACCCTTGGAGAAGCCTTGGTTCTCTCTTGAGCGCGTTACTCTTACTTTTCCCTCTCTCATCCCTTCTGCCTCCCCTCAAAAAGCCTCTAAATAAAATGTTTACTTCAAAAAAAAAAAAGACATCACTTTGTGCCCTGGATTAAAAAAAAAACTTTGATATCTGATAATTACCAGGAGGATTACTCCACAGCTTAGAAGCTGGCCTCGAATGCTGGGGGAAAAGGCAGCTCAGAGAGAGAAGGGATCACCAAGTAAAGGGTGCTAGGAGGGCCCCTTTGGGATGGGAGATGCGGGCTGAAAGTAGACTCTAGACTGGACATGATGGGCACTTCATACCTCTATTGCAAACCACAACACCCAAAAGGAGAGAAAGCAAAAGGGAATGCCCTGCCACAGAGGTGGGAAAGGGGTGGTGGGAAGGATGATGGGACCATTGGTGGTGGAAAATGGGCACTGGTGGAGGGATGGGTACTTGATCATTGTATGACTGAAATGCAAGCATGAAAGTTTATAAGTCTGTAACTGTACCTCACAGTGATTCACTAATAAAAAAAATTTTAAATCCGTTTATATATGGTACAGAAATAATTAAATTTACCCCACATAAAGATCTACACATTACAAGAAAAACACTTTGCTGCTTTCAGGCAATGATTACTGTATATGAAAACAACCTTGAGAAATACGGTAAAATAAATATTCCAATGCAAGATTCTGGTTTATAATTATGTCTCATAGGCTCAGGGGTCTAATACAGCTAATCATTCAGACGTAAATGAATATTATTATGATATGTTCTAGAACCAATCCCTTAGTGAAATCATGAGATTTTTAATTTAATCAAAGATAGGTAAGGGCAACGTATTTATAGAAATAAGATGCAAGCATTTTGAAAAAAATCAATTAGTTACTAAACAAAGGATATGATGAAAGTTACCTTGCTGGATTAAAAAAAACACACACAGAAAACATCTTCCTTTCTACTGCTAAATTCTACACTTCACTAATAAATTAAGCAATTAGAAAAGTGTTGCAAGCAATGATTTAGATGTTATATAATGGGAACAATTTAAAGACAAAAGAATACATACTGAAAAGCTAATGAAGTAGAATTCAAAACATACTATTTTGAAAATTTTTTGACTGATCCCTGAGCACAAAGCAAGGCATAAAGCCTGAGCACTGCCAGCTGTGGTTCCCAAAGGCAAAAACCCAAATAAAATAAAATTGATTCAATCTGATTTTATACTCATAACAACAATGTGTTTTTCTTTATAACTCAGACTCCATTGCCGAGAAAGAAAATAGTAATGATCTCAAATAGCAATAGATAGAGGTGACCAATAAAGGTTATTTAAAAGATTACAAAGCCTCAAATGATTAAGGGGAAACAAATCAATTACAAATGTACTAAGATATACAAAATTTACTAAGATACAAAGTGGGGATTGAAGAGATATTTAGAGCTATTATTGTTAAGCATATAATTATAATTGAAAACTTCATGAAATAAAGCTGTAGCCAAGATCTAGAAACAAATCCAATGCCCATTACAGATGAATGGGTAAGTACATTGCAGTCTATATACACAGTGGAATACTATTCAGTTATTAAAAACATTTTTGCAATTTACTCCAGCTGCCATTTAAATGGTTGACGTCATGCTAAGTGAAGTCAAAAAGTAAAAGATTCCAAAATTCCCTTATATGTGGCATATATAAAGAAACAGAAAGGGATTAGACGATTAGCAATGCAAACAAACTGTGAACCATGTTCAATAGAACAGGAAATTGGGGCAGCTAAGGAGGAAGGTGAGGATAGATGTCAAACAAATAGTATTGGGATTTGGGTGCTTGTCTTACAGACATTTGACCCTGGTTCCATTCCTAACATCAGATAAGGTACTCTGAGCACTGTCAGTAATGAATACTGAGCACTGAGCCACGAGTAAGCTATGAGCACAGTCAGGTATGGCCAAAAAGAAAAAACAAAAGTCTTTCTATTCTTCACTGCACAGCTGACCCCTTTAATGTGATCAACCCACTACCTTTTCCTTTGGTAACCACTAAGTCAGTCTTAATTATCTAAAGGTTTAATTTTGTTTTTTAAAATTTCTCTTGTTCTTTATATAACCCATATAAGTAAAGTCATGCAGTGTCTATTTTTTCTTCACCTGATTTATATCCCTAGACACAATCAATACCTTCTAAGTTGATTCACGTTATTTCAAATGGTAGGGTTTTAACATTTTATAACTAACCAGCATTTGTTATGTGCATATCCTATGTTATCGTTATCCTATTACCTGTAAATGTAACTAAGCTTGTTCCAAGATCTTGAGTATTGTAAATATTGCTGCAATGAGCATGGGATCATATCTGTCTCTTTTAATAAGTACTATTGCATCTACCCAGAAATGAGATAACTGGAACATGTATAATTTCTATATTTAAATTTTGAGAATCTGGATTGCAGTCCATAATTACTTGTCCACCAGTAGTGAATGTATTACTTTAAACCTCTCCAATACTTGTTTCTCATGATTTGGATAATAGTCATTTTCACAAGCATGATATAATATATCTTTGTGGAATATATTTGCATACCCTTAATAATAAGAAATTACAAATATGTGCCTCTTGGCTCTCTGTATGTCTTCTTTATATGTATGAAAACAAACATAGTATATGACAGAAGTAGCAATAGGAAAATGAATAATTATACAACAAATAGAGACAAACAGCTACCTATATTTAAAACTATGAATTTCACTTTCCATGTGGATTGAAGTTTAGAGAGCTACACATTAAAATTGACACAAAATAAATGATGGGGTGGGAAGAACAATATAGCAGGTAAGGTGCTTGCCATGGAAGAGGACAACTCAGGTTCAATGCCATACGGGGACCATAAGGATTCCCAGCATCCTATCTGGTCCCCAGAGCACTTCCAGGAGTGTTATCTTAAGCACAGAGTCAGAAGTAACCCCTGAACATCAATGGGTTTGACCCCAAAACCAAAATTATAAAATAAACAAAACGTTTTCAGGTGACTTGGAAAAGAAAATGATTTCTGTATTGACTGACTTAATTTATGATTATGAACTTCATTACTTCTTTATTAAATTTGCAAAATCATATTTTAGAAATCATCAAAAACAATGCATAATAATAGCCTACAGATTTGTAGAAGATATTTTCAGCAGAGAAATATATTCATGTATCCTATATATATAGTTATATTTATTTTTCGATCTAGAGAAGAGATTGGGAGATTTTAAAGAATTGAGTCACATATTAGTGTATGTCTAGCAAGTCTGGAATCCTCAGCATAGGCAACACGATATAGAATTTCCATGTTGCAAACTTGAGCCAGAATTTCTTCTCTTTTGGGAAATCTAAGATTTGTTCCTTAAAGCTCCAAATTATTGGATAAATTCCACTAACATTTGAGAATCTCCAGTGTTCTTAAATTCAACAGATTTTAAATGTTAGTTATATCCACAGATCAAAAACATCTAGACTAGTTCTTTTACATAATAATTGGCCACTCCTGCCCTGCTAAGCTGACAGGTAACATTAGTCATTGCAGATGTCAGGTCTCCCCACAGTTGTCTAAAAATTAACATCTATTTCCATAAAATTCTCTGTAAGCACTTTTTGTAGTAGTTGATATGTTCTTTTAAAATACTTTTTATGTAAACAAAGACAATCACTGTAGCACTGTAGCACTGTCATCCCTTTGTTCATCGATTTGCTCTAGCAGACACCAGTAACGTCTCCATTATGAGACTTGTAAGTGTTTTTTGCATATCGAAGATACCATGGGTAGCTTGCCAGGATCTGCTGTGTGTGTGAGAAACTCTCGCTAGCTTGCCGGGTTCTCTGAGAGGGACAGAGGAATTGAGTCTGGGTTGGCCACTTGCAAGGCAAACACCCTACCTGCAGTGCTATTACTCCAGTCTGAAAGGACAATCACTGTCACTGTCATCCTGTTGCTCATTGATTTGCTCGAGAGGGCACCAGTAATGTCTCCATTATGAGACTTGTTGTAACTGTTTTTGGCATATTGAATACGACACGGGTAGCTTGCTAGGCTCTGCCGTGTGGGTGAGATACTCTCAGTAGCTTGCCAGGTTCTCCGAGAAGGGCAGAGGAATCAAACCCGGGTAGGCCACGTGCAAGGCAAACTCCCTACCTTTTGCACTATCTCTCCAGCCCGGAAGGACAATAAATATTTAAAAATATATTCAATACTATTATCACAGAAATTCAAATTTTAACAAAAAAATACAACTTTATACCAACTAAACTGATTAAATTCTAACAAACTTAACTACAGGTCAGAAAATACAGCAATTTGTACTTATCATATATAACTACTGAAAGCATGAAATGGTTTGATTCTATTGCACAACTGTCTGCTACTTATAAAGTTAGTTCACATCCAGTTCATGTCTTAGTGATTTGGGAAAGTGTTATTAATCTTACATAACCAATTTATTGCTTTTACATATGTATGCATACATATATGGAATAGTAATGTTATTCATGAAGAAAATAAAACAATGGTTTCTTAAGTGAGTAAAGTTAGACACAAAAGAATGTATATTCTTATTATATTTATATGAAAATTTAAACTAAGGTCCTGGAAATGATCATGAGGTGATTTTCTGAAAGGATCGAAAGTGTCATGCTCTTTCCAAGGCTCTCCTGTGCCAGCCAGTTAAGATTCCATGCACTGTTTGCTTGGTATTTTATGCTGTAATTTTTATAGATTTATGATTATTTAAATATCCTGGGACTTCAGGAGTTTGCATTACACTATCTATATTTATAATTCTCACCATTCCCCCCGTGGAGGTTCTAGAGCCTACCACCAACAGAACCTTCTAATCATTCTTCCCACTGTCCTTCCATTGCCTTCCGGCAACCACCATGGTTTTCACCTACTCTAAGAATGGATTTTGTGTTTTGAAATGTCAGACCCCTTACTTTAGTAATTCACATTCCACATGAGTGAAGCCATCAGTAATTATATTTTTTCCTTACTTATTTGAATTAGCATAATCACCACAAGAATAATCATTTTGCTTTCCAAAGCATGATTTTATCTTTTTTGTAATAGCAAAGTAACAGTATTTCAATGAGTATATATACTACAGATTCTTTAACTACTGATCTATGAAAGAGCATTTATATCTATTCCACTGTTATCTAGCATTATTTTATTATGCTAGATATTATGCTCGATATGCTATTTATTTATTATGCTAGACATGTTATTTATTATTCATAGTTTATTAAACTATGAATGTAGAATTATTATTTCATATTCTTTATATAAATGCCTAGGACTGCTTTAAGGGAGATGTCTTTTTAATTATATTTCCATAAAACAAAGAATTTTAATCATTTTATGTAAAGTTTAAAGTTTAACATAGTAACTCCAATATGTTCAAAACTGAATTGTTGGCATTAGACAAACTATTAAAACAAATATGCATTTGGCTTGGTATTTTAGTTGTAGTATTATAATAAATGAGTATATGCCTCCTATCTTCCAGTATTTGAAAATAATATGAAATATATGAATGAAACTTGGAAGGTGCCATGAAAGAAAGTGAACATATTATAAAAACAAATAATGGGTGATATTTTTCAAAAATTAAAAAAGGAAACTGGGGCAAGAGTGATAAGTTAACAAGTCAAACACATCCTTCGTGTGCAGGAGGTCCAGGTTTGATCTTCTGCATCATATTCTTCCCTAATCTTCATAGGGAGTGACTTTGAGCACAGAACCAAGAGTAGCTCCCAAGGTCTACAAGGTTTGTATCAGGCTCTGCCCTCCTACCTGCCTCCCAAAGAGAACTGTCTTTTCTGAGAAATATACACTATAAAAATAACCATAATTCTTTTGAAAAAGATGTTACAGTAAGTAGAGCTTTTGCTTTACGAGTGGCTAACCAAGGTTTGATCCCCGGCACTTCAGTAATGACCACTGAGCAGAGAGCACCAAGCAACAAAGGGTTGAAAATAAATAATTAATATACACATTACATTTATATATTTCCATACTTATCAAAATAATTTTATCTTTATCTTTAAAACAGTATGAGAAAAAAGCACATTTACATTTCTAACTAAGAATAATAAAACAACTCACATTTGTTTACAGAACTTGGATTTTCAAGCATTTATATAATTTTTTGGTTGACTTATTGCAAGAACTTATAAGATTAAAGGTTTACAGGAAAAATGCTAACTCTGTGTAGGTACTGGCTATAAGATCACTTGGATTAAAATTAGATCAGAATTCAATGATATTATCTGTAGCTGAAAATCAAGTACCTGGGAATCAGCTTAACTAAGGAAGTAAAGGATCTCTACAAAAAAAAAAAAACTACAAAATGCTAATCAATGAAATAAAAGAGGACACGAGGAAATGGAAACATATCCCCTGCTCATGGACAGAAAGAATGAACATTGTCAAAATGACAATACTCCCCAAAGTACTGTACAGATTCAATGTGATCCCTATAAGGATACCCATGAAAAACTTCAAAGAAATGGAGCAAACACTTCTGAAATTCATATGGAACAATAAACGCCCACGAATAGCTAAAGCAATTCTTGGAAAAAGGACAATGGGAGGCATCACCCTCCCCAACCTCAAACTCTACTATAAAGCGATAATAATCAAAACAGCATGGTACTGGTCCAAAGGCAGATCCGCAGACCAATGGAACAGGGTGGAATATCCCTACACACAACCCCAATTGTATGAACATCTAATCTTTGATAAGGGAACAAGAAATGTGAAGTGGATCAAAGAAAGCCTCTTCAATAAATGGTGCTGGCATAACTGATCTACCACTTGTAAAAAAACGGGTTTAGATCTAGACCTATCACCATGCACAAAATTCAGATCAAAATGGATTAAAGACCTCAACATCAGACCAGAATCGGGTGGCAAAACTCTCCAAGACATTGAAGCTATTGGTATATTCAAAGATGACATGCCACTGACCAACCAAGTGGAAACAGAGATCAACAAATGGGAAAAAATCTAAACATAAAAGATTTGTGGGACTTTTATTCTAATACAAAAACACTGCAACATTATTTAATATGTCCAGTCCCTCTGAAATTCAGCATATTTACATGAAGCTAGTTCCCCACATGTGCAAGAATCTGAAAACAACGATCCTAAAAGTATTACTTAGCAACAAGATATAGATTTCAAATGAGTCCACTTTTGTAACTGTTCTCCATCTAAACCACACTGGGACTGTTCTGAGGAACATGAAGCTTGTTAAATGAAAGACCAATGAGTCACTTCTCAGTGGATAAAAATAGAGTGAGACTGACAAACATAATTTGCAAGAAAATTAGTTCAGCAGTAGGTAGCAGTTAAAAAAAATAAAGTATTAATTGTCAAATATGCAGAAAAATAATAGGAAATAAAGTGGGAATACTTTTATGGGTTCAAAATAGCTAAGCTCACAAACATGACAAAAATACATTGCAAATGAAATGGGAATTATCTGTTTAATACTTTTTTACCTTTGATCAAAAAGAATCTTTAGAAAATATGATTGATTCATCATGAAAAATTCCATAGAATGGTAATTTTTCTTGGCAACTAACACAGGGAAATTGCCCCATATTTTAAAAGGTGCAGATTCATGTAATAGTATTTTGAAACATTAATATTTCATACTTTTCTTTGTTTTGGGGTGACACCTGCAATGCTCAGGGGTTATGCCTGGCTCTGCACTCAGGAATTACTCCTGGAGTTACTTAGGGGAACCTATGGGATGCTGGGGATAGAACCTGGGTCTGTCACATGCAAGGCAAGTGTCCTTACACTATACTATCTTTCCAGCCCCATATTATATCATACATTTAAAAGAAAATGCTAAAAATATTATGTCAAGTAGAGGGAAAGGATTTAACTTCATCATAGGCTATATTTATTGTATGTTTTGACTTTAAGCCTCTTCTACAGGGCCCCTTATAAACAGTACTTATTTTATTCACCTTGATTGGGCAAAGTGTATTTTGTATTTAAGTTTTCTTGCAAGAAATATTCCCCCTTCACCAGCCTTATTTTTCAAACACAACGGCATTTGAAAAATAGTTCAATTGTGTAGAACTGAATGATCTTCTTTGTGCTGTCATAGGGGCCTCATTAATCTTCTTCTAAATTACTTTTGCGGTTTTATAAACGGGAAAGATGCCTAAAATTAGATGTGCTCATTTTTATGTTGTTTTCTGCTTTGTCCAAGTATACAGCACTACTCAAACTTTGTCTAATGTGACACTACTCAAATGGTGTAAGATGTCCCACTGCCATGCCGGAAAGGCAGTCCAGTGGGTATCCTTGCCTACCTGAGTTTATGCCTCAATGTGGTCTACTAAGTACCGCCTTAAGGATCCCTGAGCCCAGAGTTGGAAGTAAACCCTGAGTATTGCCTGGTGTGGCCCAAAAAGCAAAAAGTAAAAAAAAAAATATTTGAACTTATAAAAACCATGAATGTAGTATTTCTCTTGAAAACCAGTACTCTGCAATACTTCTTAATTCCTGGTTTATATCTAAAAAATTCACTACATTTTGACTCAAATGGATAGAAAACAACAATATTGTTTCCCCTCCCCCCCTTGGAGAAGCCTGTGTTTTATCTGGAACATGTCTATCTGTCTGTCTGGCTGGCTGGCTCTCTCTCTTATTAAAATTTTAAACAAAACTATTTTATTTCACACACACAACGAAAAAAGCAGCAATTGTGTTGTTTTTGAAGCAAAAAATTAAGAGTTGTTGATTTTTTTTGAGGACTAATTTCTATAGTACAGCAGGTAGGGCATTTGCCTTGCACGCAGCTGACCTGCGTTCAATTCCTCCACCCCTCTCGGAGACCCCCAGCAACCTACTGAGTATCTCGCCCACATGGCAGAGCCTGGCAAGCTAACTGGTGTATTTGATGTGCCAAAAACAGTAACAACAAGTCTCACAATGCAGACGTTACTGGCACCCACTCAAGCAAGTCGATGAGCAATGGGATGACATTGATACAATGACAGTGATACAGAAATAATCTAATCTTGTGTGAGAATTTTCTTCATGGAAAATATATTTGTATAGACATGGAAACTAAAGAGGGAATTCTGGCATGCTAACATAATTTTGTTTTCTCCTTTGTCATTATTTATATGTTGGTTTCATGGAAGAAAAAAAGGTCTTGTTGAAATTACAAAGGTACAAGAAGGTGAGAAAGGGGCTATTGCAGGCAGGACAAAAGATGTAAAGAGATGAGTCAAGAGACTGACACTGGGCTCTTCTGGCTCCTCAACGGCCATGGTCCCAATCCCAGAGGCACACAAATCAATCTTGGAACCCAAAGTTTTTGGCAGAAATGCATTTGGACTGTGCATTAAACCACTGTGCCGTGTCACCCCAGATGGGGAAAGGTATTTGTTTCTTCCGCCTCCCCCTACCCCATGGTGGCTGCCATATTTCAGAGCCTATTGGACAGCCAAGTATGAGCCTGCAGTGACAAGACACACAAGGCCTCACAGGAGGGGGGTGGAAACAGCCCTCCTCCCCTCCCCGATAAGACCTCAAATTGCCACCCATGAATAGCTCTTCCGGCTCCTGAACGGTCATGATCCCAGAGGCACAGAAACCAATCTCGGAACCCAGAGGCTTTTGGCAGAAATCCCTCCAGACTTAGTTACCAATATATCAGACATCCAAAATTTCACGGCCACTAAGCTCTTCATAATCAGCAGTAGAAAACAAATTATCTAATGATGTCTTTTTGGCGGTTCTGATTGTTGGGGAAAATTCCAAATAATAATGGTGGGTCTTTTGTCAAAATATTAAATGTAATCAAAGTAGAGAGAGTAAAGTGGAAATCATCTACCACATAGGCAAGGGGAGGGATGAGATGGGGGATATACTGGGGTTCTTGGTGGTGGAAAATGTGCACTGGTGAAAGGATAGGTGTTTGATCATTGTATGACCAAGAAATTAAAAAAAAAAAGAGACTGATACTGATGACTTATGACTAATGACTCAGGGAGGGTACCATAAGGCTGCAAAACGCTGCCATGGTGGCAAGGAGCTAAGTGGCTCTTTTGTAATATATTTATGACACTGCACTTTATTTTGAATCACAGGGCAGAAACACTGGTAGAGATGAATAGGAGAATGGCACAGTGGGAGAGTTCCAAGAAGTTTCAAGATTTCCAAGAAGAGAGAGTTCTATTCCGTGAAAGAGTGGTCAACCAAATCAAACTTGACAAAAAGGGGTAGGAAGGGATTTTTTTTTATTTGAAAGTGGGTAACTAGTAAATTTTTCTTTAAAAACTAGAATGTGAATTGGCAGCTATTTCTCTGTGCCCCACAGACACAAATAACACAAACAAATAAATAAAGAAAATTATAGAGAATAAAGAGGTTGTAGAATTCCTCCTATGACATTGCTCCAGTGATATGATTTACTGAGCCAATTCAGCTTGGAACAAAAAATGTATGTGAGCTTTTTTATGGGTTCATTTCTTTTCCCTTTTTATTAGAACACTTCATGGAGACAAGATATGAAGAGATAAAAATCTAGTTTGTGTTTCTGTAAGTGTAGTGGTTGGGGATCAGAAGACAAAAAAATGTAGAACACGATTTTAATAAGAAACTATTTGTCCTGATATTCAGCAGTCATTCCAAATTTCTGCTTTTTGAAATTACCTGGAATTTTTTTCATGCTGTGTCTCAGTATAAAAACTTAGCATCTTCACAGTAAAAGCTGTAAAAGTTGTTAGCCTCAGGGGTATTTAGTTCACAAGTAAACCTTCGCAGGCTTTTAAGACTACCCACATAATTAAAACTACATCCTCTTTCAGACTCTAGTAAGTTACCTTGCATTGTTTTCCTCTTGATCCCAATGATTATAAGAAAACAACAAGCTAACTGACTTTCTTATTTGTTAGCCATATGATTTCTTCTCCCACACATCTGAGGCCGTTAGTGTATTTGACTAACAGTACAATCTCGGAAGACAGAATATGACATGGTAGTATCTCATTAACTGTTTTAAAAGAAAGTAATGGAAAGTGTTGTAAAATGTTGGGGATAACCTGAAAGGAATAGGATGAAACACACACACACACACACACACACACACACAAGTACCTGGTTATTACTAATTAAAAGAACAGAGAAGCGGCCTGAGGTATAGTATAGTGGGTAGGGCACTTGTCTGGAAGGCAGTTGACCTGAATTAGATCCTAGGCACTCCATATGGTCTTCCAAACTCACGAGGAGTGATTCCTGAGGTCAGATTTAGGAGTAAGCCCTGAGCACAGTCAGTTGTGACCCAGAAACACTCACACACACACACACACACACACACACACACATACACACACACATATATACATACCTATAAAGAAAGACTTTTAGAATGCTTTTAACTTTATTAAAAGCAGCAATAATAACAGAATAATTTTATCCACTGTGAATTCCAAAATGGATACAGAGATGTGGCAATACATAAAATAGAGAGGCATAGAGATAGATAACTCAGAAGTTAGGATGCTTGCCTACTTGCCTTCTATGTAGCTAACCCTAGTTCCTCTAGTTTTATCCATGGCACCACATGGTCTCTCTAACAGAATTAAGAGGCACTGGGCAATACCAAGTATTGTCCCCAGGCCCAGAATATTCAGCCACAACACCAAAACTCAAAGAGACAGAAGAAAAGATTGTTATAGGAATTTAAATTACTATTTGTTGTAATTTATTATTGTCTCAGAGGATGCAAGTAATAAGATTTGGAGATATACATACAGGTATTGTTTCAGGATGGAGAAACTTGCATTGTATTCATAGTTTAAGGAAAAGAAGAATCATCCATTGAACATATGCCAACTAGGAAATAGAAACTTTAGTCCTACCATGGAGAACAGGATTTTTTCCAACAACCTGAATGAGCCAGGGAACAGATTCACTGGCAAAAGCCTCTTCATAAAAATTAGCAGGGCAAGGCTTTGATTACAGCCGGGTGAGTCCCAAGGCAGAGGATATAGCAGAACCAACGCAAACTCTGACCTACAGCTCTCTGAACAAAGTGTTAATTAAAGTCACTAGGCTTGAGTAATTTGTTTCGCAACTACAGGAAATACTGTAATTAATATAATCCTCAACGATTTTAAAATAAAGTTTTGTTTTATATTAAAAATGACAATAGTTATTTCCTGAAAAAAATTTCTATTACATTTAAATGTATAATTTGTTTTCTTATGGTACATATTTACCGATCCAATCAAAACTTTTAATTGTGGTCAAAATTACTGACAAAACTTGTCAGTCTTCTGTTTTATCCAGAATGTTTTTCACTTCTATTATCGCATTGTGTATTAAAATTGATAAATGAGAATTAAATACTTTGATTTATCACGATCAGATGAGTTTTTCTAACGGTTTAGTATTCTCCTTCGAAGTTATGATATCTATGTTCTGTAATAATTTTGACCCACATCAGGTAATGCCCTTGAGCAATTCCCCTGGCTTTGTCAGTTGTATTGTCTGCAAAACAGGAGAACTCTTAAAAATGATTTGCAAGACCCTTCCTAGCAGGACAGCCTGTGGTTCTTTCTGCAAAGAGAAAGGTGGGGATTAACAATAAGAGGTAAGAAACTGTTCTATTTATCTTTCTTAAAGGATTGTGAAAATAGTGAGCTGTGAGAGTGAGGTGAAGTTAATAACAAGAGAAATATTTTCCCTTTTTACTGTCAGATGTTCTCCATTTGGGATTAGATGTGGGTTTATTTGAACTAGCCAGGTCTTCATTTACATCCCGTTGTAATTCCTGGACGAAAACCCCTCCATATGCTCTTTATTTCTGAAGGGAAAAAAATGTTTAACCTTTTCTTAAGAGAGTCAGGGCAAATACGACTTTTGATATTTTCTTTCTGAGTTCTTCACTAATATTTTATTTCATTCTCAAATAAGTGAAATCTATTCTTTATTTTTCTATCCCTGCAGAATTTTGAAATATTTTGGTACATTTTATAGTCCTAAAAACTTTGTTTTGTTTCGGTACTAATATAGTTGAATTAGGCAAGAGTATTCAATAATGGATTTGGTTAAATACTTCCTGTTTGCATTTTAAATATATTGAATTGTGCCCTATCCTCAAATATATTTATCAACAAATGGAGCTTGCATCATATCAATATTCATGTTGTAAAAACTGACCACTATATTCTAATAAACAGGCATAAATTGAATGATCTCAGATGTTTGAATCACTATAGAAGTTTTAAAAACTACTATAGAATCAAGCAATTAAAGTTATTTGAGGCACTATAATAGGTTGCCCACAGGACACCGGGAAACTTCTTAAAATTGAGATACCATTTTGCATAAAATGTGCATAGCAGCACAAATATGAACCTACAGAGTTGGCAATTTTTTCTAAAACTGGTTAGAGTGACTCTGCTTATTTACTGATGACTTCCGTCTCAGAATATTGTTTATTTTGATTGTTTGTAAGTTAACATTTGTGTTAAATGTCTTAGGTGTTCCTTCCACAATAGTCATTCTGGTGTGCTGTGGGGTTTTAGGGAAGAATCTTTTCCATATTTTAGGAAATTTCACGATGCCAGGCCTCAGAGAAGTTCTTACGTCTGGTCCACCATCCCCCCACCTCCTTTTCATGCCTAGCGCTGACCTGGGCTTTTATAAACCTTCATTAGAGTCCTGTTAGCAAATCTCACATGGATCCTGAAAATTCCTATCTGCATATGGAGAAAACATCTCTTTCACACATAGCAACTTCCCACAGCTATGGCCACATTTCTGAATCCTTTGCTGCAAAATTTTCCTTTTGTTTTTTCCTTCCATCCAAAAACCATTCTCTGTTCTTAAGAACATTCTCAGTTCTCATTTTAAGAACATTCTCAGGCCCTGATGTTAGCATTTCAACATCAACCTAATGTAGGCTCTCTAGTATTGGCTTTTTCATAGTAATTTAGGAACAAAATAAATGATTAAATTAAAAAATATGTATTTTGGGGACAAGGTAGCAGAGCAGATATGGCATTTGCACTGCACTCAGGCACTCTGGGCTTAATCCCTGGCATCCCATATGGTCCTGTGAGCACCACCAGGAGTAATGAGAGAGAGCGAGAGAGAGTGTGTGATATTAGATTGAAAATACTCCCATAATTTTCCTACTTTAAGGATCACATATTTAATTACATCTTCAAGGTCCCCTAAGGCGTAAAACAACATATTCACCTTAGAAGAGAATTAAGATTAGGGGAGCAGCTTCTTTGGATCTCCGTTACCACAATTAGCTAATTTTAGAAGGAACCATAATAGTCGTTGCAAAACCACACTTGTGTATATTGGGTACTAACACCAGGTACCCAGAGTCTCATCCCAGCTCTATTCTCTGCCTTTTCAATTGTGTGAACTTTTTCCAAGACAATGTCACTGGAAGAAATTTCAAGATGAGTATAGAGATTTCCACTGCAAGAAAACCATTGGAAATGTGTGGTAACTTTTTATAGCATCTAAGTGAAGAAATTAGTGAACACCTCTGTGAGGTGAAATTGGAAGTCATTATGCAAGCAATTCCAGCACTAGCTAGTCAGCCTTGTTGCTGGTGAGGGCCGTGGAAAGCCACAGAACTGGGAAGTAGTAGCCACAAAAGGAGAGAAAGCCCTACTGCCCTCTTGCTTGACCCACGACGACCTTGCTGATGAAATGCCTGGAGATATCAGGGCTGCTAGCAGTTGTCACAAGCTCTTGCACAGTGTGGTCCTGCAGGTTGTGCCAGCCCCACAAAGGAAACCGCCAGACTGCATCTGAGTCCTGCTTTCTTTGTGTGGGGTTGGAACCAAGCTTACACCAATCCTTCACACACCCCGCCCCTCCCCCCAGGAGTTCTCAGGCAAAAGTGAGATTTGACTCCTTGCAGGTAAAAGAAAGTCAGTCCCCCACACCTAAGTGTCCAAGGTTCATTGTCCATCTTCACAGAAAACAAATTTCAGAATTAGTGAAGCAAATACAATATATTTTCGATAGAGGGAAATACGGAAACACATTCAAGAGAGAATACAGGGTTTCCCAGAGAAAGATGAGTCCCAAAAAGTCACTGTCACTGTCATCCCATTGCTCATCGATTTGCTTCAGTGGGCATCAGTAACGTCTCTCATTGTGAGACTTATTGGTACTGTTTGTGGCATATTCATATGCCACGGGTAGCTTGCCAGGCTCGATAGGACAGAAGGAATCGAACACAGGTTGGCCATGGGAAAGACGAAAGCCCTACCGCTGTGCTATCACTCCAGCCCCCACAAAGTAAAAGAAAGAAATGGAAACCCCAATGTAAAGGGGTGAGAATGGCTCCCTCTGTAGGTATGTGCCTGCTTGCTTTTCCTATGTTGATTTCACAGACTTTTGTTCAAACTACCTTTGAACAAAGCCTTTTCCAAAGGTCTTTCTCTGTGCATGAGAGCGCATTATTAGGGCATAGTCAAGAAAGATGAAACATTGAACTCTTGGTGGTTCTCATTCATATTCTTAGGCCTACTATTTCTGCTGATGTTTCTTCTCTTCAGCCTTCTCCACTTGGGCTGACATCATTCCGAGTCAGATTAGGCCTAAAATGCTGAAAATACCCATATGGGGCTCAGTGTCAGGGTCTGGGCTGATATTCTCAGTATGGACCTTCAGGCTGGTGTCATGATCTCTTTTCGGGTCATATCTTAGTTTTACTTGTCAAAACCCATGGTCACTGCCTATCTACCTATTTTGCAAAAGGGCAATCTAGTAAAGCATTGGCGGGCTTGAATTCATCCTGTGTTAGAGTGGTGGAGAGAATGAAGGTGTTGGAAACATGTTCCAGTATGGGCACACAAGCTTAAACACAGCGCAGAAGCGTTAGGGAGAGCATCCAGATTCCGGCTAGTCATCGTCTCCTAAACCTCAATTATTGAGCAGAAACTTAGAGTAAATCCATCAGAAATGGACATGATGGGATATATAATTTTATTCTAATAATATTATTGAAAAATAAAAGGGTATGTGTTGATAACAAAGTTTCTAAATTTTTTCTTTTCAATCTATTCTACATACGATCTGTGAAGATCTCTCTAAAGATGGTTTTCCATCACAATTTGTGTATTCCCCTTTAAATAAAACTAACTCGAAGAGGAAGAGTACATGTTATTTTTTATTTCCAGAGGGGTAGAGGTAATAGACTCAAAGCATTTGCTTGTGTAAGAGGTTTATTATGTGTCTTATAATAATTAGAGAGAATTGAGTGGAGAGCTGTTCTTCACACCCTCTCTAATTACCACTACTTGAAGCAAATTAGAATGAATCCAACTGTTTCTTACCTTGTCAAAGGCAATATTGAGGACAGAAATAATTAATTTTCAAATGGAATGGATTTCTACAGTTCTCATGTGGGTTGAATTCGAATTAACATAAAAATGTGTGCTATAACTTTCTATTAAAAGTACAACTTTCATGACATGTTAGAGGTGAAATATATTCATATATAATTTCATTGTTTTTATCATTTCTGTGTATTAAAAATGTAAGTGATAAATCAATATTTAAATAAATATGCAAAAATATTTAGAAGCTTTTTTTATTTAACATTTTGCATGACAGATCTGACCTACTTAAAAACATAAGCTTATGCTCAATATAGAAAATCCATATTTATAAAGTGGCATTAAGTTGCAATTATTTAGATTGTAAGATTCTTCTGGTTTACAGTGATGATCAAGCAAATAATTATATACTCAGCTTCTCCAATAACTTAAAGTATAATTTAGCTTATTTAAATTAACATTTCATGACCAGAATCTACTTTAAAATTTTATGTATGCATGTACATATATATGCTTATTTATGTGCACATATGTATATACATATATTTGTATCTTTGAGCTTATTGTTTGTCCATCGATAAGCAAAGAATAGAAAATTTGTGACTATTGCTCTTGAACTAAAGTAGCATTTTAAAAAATAATTATAAAATTTGTTCTTTACCTTAGAAATACAGTTTATAACATTGAAAAAGCATGCTGTACTTATATGTAGTTATCTCTTGCCTGCTTTCACTGAGTGGCTATTGAATAAATTTAATCTTGTCCTTAAATCTCTGACATTCTTATCCACCCCAAAAGAAGTCTCCAAATTCACATGCATTCTTCATCTTTCCTTTGACTCTGAAAAAATGCCCTCTCTCTAAATGCCTACTGTATTTCTTCAATCTCCTCATTTGAAAACTAGTTCAGAATTGAATGAGTATGAAACAAAACCGTCAGCAATTTAAAATCTAACTCCTTGAAGCTAGAATATAGACACTTTTTAAAAGATCTTGGTCATTTCTTTTCATATTAATTTATGAGGACAGTAACAGCTCAAAGAGTCTCCTGAAGGCAAAATAGTTCATCTCTATACTTGCTTCTCCATATTAGTCACTAAATTAAAACAAATCTTAATGCTCCCTCTCCAGCAACCTCCAGACATTTTGCACAAATCAGGCATTCTTTCTTCTCTAAAGTGAATCTCTCATCTCTAACTCAGAATCCTCACCTCTAGTATACATATATATGTATATATGTATATATACATGCATATGTGTGTATATACATATATATATTATATGAAATCCATTCCCTTTATTTTTGGTTTCTGGGTCACATCAAGCAGTGCTCAGGGATTACTCCTGGCTCTGTGCTCAGGCATCACTTCTGGTAGAGTTTGGGACTCATATGAAGTGTCACTGATAGAACCCAGTTTGGCCTCATTTAAGGCAAGTACTCCCTACTTGCTCCACTATTGCTCTGGCCCATGACCATTACTAATTTAAAGAAAATAAGTTTGATATCACTTAATCCTGAGTATCATCTTGCTTGTCATATAACTCCCCTGTGCCTTCATAGCCAAATCTACACATTTGTGTGACACTGGTAATCTCCTAGTAAACCTAGGGATTCCATAGGATTCTATGGGAACTGTTAATACATTTGCATGGTTTCTAATACCTTTTCTATGGCATTCACACCTGAATATTTTTCTTTAGAATTACCAGTTGGTTACACAAAAATCTAAGCTCTCAGTTCCTTATTCAGATCCACTTAATTACATTGGGCAATAGCAAGTTCCTGGAATCTATATACTTTTAAAATCACTCAAAAGATTTTTGGCAATGGTACATGTTTAGGGAAAATTGATTTATGAATATCAATAATTCCCCAGACCCTCTTTTTATTACATCTCTCTCAAACACCAAATCAATATATTCAATTGACTTTTAAATAGAGTTCACACTAAGGCATTTTTCAAAACTTAAAAACAAAGAAAACAGAAGTGCCTTTTGACAAATAGATTAATTCATTAATACTTACCAACATTTATTCTGATCCAGAAAAATAGATACTGATAACCACTATTTAATAAATGATATATTTTAAAAGATCAAAATTAGTAGCTAGATAAAATATGAAAGAATACTACAAAAAGCACAACTGTTATTTTTCTGTCATGACCACTGATAATAGAAGAAAAGCAGAATCTTGGTACACAAGTATGCTAATTTACAGTTTTCTTTAATAGGGTGGAATGTTAAGATGTGCATGACCCTGGTCGATATATAGTGACACTGAAGAATATATACCCTATTTGTTATAGTCATGTTCTTCAATAAACAATCTAATTATTACTTTTTTCAAGATAGCTCTGAAAAAGATAATATGAATGTGCATTACAGTATCCTGAGACCTATAAATCTCTGTGCAATTCATGTTGGTCATCTTTAGTTATATTAGATAAAAATAAATACAAAACCTATAGGTCCATACTTTGAGATGTTTGTCAGAATCATCCTATTCAATTCAATTACCAAAAAATTTGTTGAAACAGTGACTTCTGGGATGACATGGATACTAGCTGAAGTAATAACGTTTTATGAAATATGTCAGGAAGTGAAATATGGATTCAGATGTGTATTGTAAATAGACAAAGCAAAAAAATGGAAAATACAACAAAATTGACTCAGACCAATATGACGGTTATAAAAGGGAAAGGGAAGAGTGGTGGAAGGAATAGTTGTGAGAAACATTGAAGAGAGATGGTGCAAGGTGAGTGCATTCATTTTCTGGTGAAACAGGAAGCACATACATGTCTAAAACTATTCTTGAGATTATACATTGCAAAACACTAAATTTTTATTTAAATGATTTAAAATAACTATCAAATAACATGTTTAATATGAAAAGTATCACAATAGTTTTTTTTAAAATTTTTATTAGTGAATCACCGTGGGGTACAGTTCCAAACTTACGAACTTTTATGTTTGTATATAGGTTACATCCTCCACTAGTGCCCATTTGCCTCCAACAATTATCCCAGTATCCCTTCCACAACCGCCATCCCAATCCCTACCACCTCATCCTGACTCTGCATCAGCATTCCCTTTTGTTCTCTCTCCTGTTGGATGTTGAATTTGCAATAGAGGTATTGAGTGGCCATTATGTACGGTCTATAGTCTACTTTTGGTACGCAGCTTTTAACCCGAGTGGGTCCTCCCAACATTCTCTACTAGCTGTTCCCTTCTCTGTCTCTGCTGCCTTTTCCCCCAGCTTGTGAGGCCAGTTTCCAGCTGTGAAGCAGACCTCCTGGTACTTATCTCTACTACTCTTGGATGTTAGTGTCCCATTCTGCTACTTTATAATCCACATATGAGTGCGATCTTTCTATGTCTGTCTCTTTTTTGCTGACTCATTTCACTCAACATGATACTTTCCATGTTGATCCATTTATACGCAAATTTCATGACTTCATCTTTTCTTTTTTTTTATTGAAGCTTAGGAAATTTTATTTTTTTTAATTTATTTTATTGAATCACCAAGTGGAAAGTTACAAAGTTCTCAGGCTTATATCTCAGTTACACAATGATCAAACACCCATCCCTTCACCAGTGCCCCTATTCCACCACCAATAAAAACAAAAACAAAACAGAAACAAAAGCAAAAACAAAAAAAAAACAGTATACATCCCACCCCTCACCCCCCAACCCGCCCCCCGTGCGTGAGTGATAATTTCACTTCTTCTTTACCTTGATTACATTCCAGATTTCACCACACAACTCACTATTGTTGTTAGAGTTTCAAAACAGACTCACTATTTTTGTTGGAATTTATCCCCCAAGAATACAGCTCTATTAACAAGGAAATATTTGATAATAAGTTTTCCACTGATAAGAATGAAGTGATAAAATGTTGTGTGGTCACAGTAGTGGCCGCGCGGTTTACAATTTCTGTATTATAGTAATTAAGTCCGCGAAGATTTAAGTTGGAAAATGAATCATTTCCCTTCCTGGAACAGCATGTAGCCAAAGTTAGTTCACAGTCTCCATACATGGGTGCAAGCACTTGCTGGAACCCCAAATCCTAAAGCTGTCTCTGGTTCCCGCTCGTTCCACATCCACCGGCTGTGCAGAGGCACGGGCACCTGGGCCGAAAACCCGGCCGGAGCCGAGCACCGGCCCCGGTTGGGACTCGACTTCATCTTTTCTAACAACTGCATAGTATTCCATTGTGTAGATGTACCAGAGTTTCTTTAACCAATCATCTGTTTTTGGGCACTGTTTTTTTCCAGATTTTGGCTATTGTAAACAGTGCTGCAGTGAATATACAAATGCAGATGTCATTTCTACTATACCTTTTTGCCTCTCTGGGATATATTCCCAGGAGTGGTATTGCTGGGTCAAATGGGAGATCAATTTCTAATTTTTTGAGAATCATCCATATTATTTTCCAAAAGGGCTGAACCATTCAGCATTCCCACCAGCAGTTAAGGAGAGTCCCTTTCTCCCCACAACCACACCAACACCAGTTGCTTTTGGTTTTTTTTTGGATGTGGGCCAGTCTCTTTTGTGTGAGATGATATGTCATTGTTGTTTTGATCTGCATCTCCCTAATGATTAGTGATGTAGAGCATTTTATCATGTACCACTCAGCCATTCACATTTCTTCTTTAGGAAATTTATGTTCATTTCATCACCCAATTTTTTGATTGGTTTGGCAGTTTTCTTCTTGTGTAGTTCAACCAGTGTCTTGTAAATCCTTGATATCAACCCCTTATAAGATGGGTATTGGGTAAGTGTCTTTTCCCATTCTGTAGACTCTCTTTGTACTTTGGTCTCTGTTTCTTTTGAGGTGCAGAAGCTTCTTAGTTTTCACTTTCTTGGTCAGTGGTGTGTCATCTTTGAAGATACCATTGGCTACAATGTTGTGGAGGGTTTTGCCGACCTTGTCTTCAATATACTTTAGGGATTCTGGTCTGATGTTGAGGTATTTAACTCATTTTGATCTGACTTTTGTACATGGTGATAGGTGGAGATCTGAGCCTATTTTAATTTTTTTGCATGTAGCTGTCCAGTTTTGCCATCACAATTTGTTAAAAATGCTTTCCTTGCTCCACTTCACAATTTTTGCTCCCATATCAAAGATTAGATGTTTGTATATTTGGGGTGGTGTGTCACAGTAGTCAATGATGTTCCATTGGTCTGCGGCTTTGCCTTTGTTCCAGTACCATGCTGTTTTAATTACTACCGCTTTGTAGTAGAGTTTGAAGTTGGGGAGGTTGATTTCTCCCATTTTCTTTTTCCCAAGAATTGCTTTACCTATTCGTGGGGGCTTATTGTTCCATACGAATTTCAGGAGTGCTTGATCCATTTCTCTAAAGAATGTCAAGGGTATCCTTATAGGGATCGCATTGAATTTGTTATGGGGAGTATTGCCATTTTGAATATATTAATTCTTCCAATCCATGAGCAGGGGATATCTTTCCATTTCCTTGTGTCCTCTTTTATTTCCTGAAGTAGCGTTTTGTAGTTTTCTTTATACAAGTCCTTTACCTCCTTAGTTAAGCTGATTCCGAGGTACTTGATTTTTTTTTTTGGATCACACCCGGCCATGCACAGGGGTTACTCCTGGCTCTGCACTCAGGAATTACCACTGACAGTGCTCAGGGGACCATATGGGATGCTGAGAATCGAACCCGAGTCGGCCGTGTGCAAGGCAAACACCCTACCCGCTGTGCTATTGCTCCAGCCCCGGTACTTGATCTTTTGAGGAACAATTGTGAATAGGATTTTTATCATGTCACTTTCTTCTCTCTAATTATTTGCGTGTAGGAAAGCCATGGACTTTTTGGTATTGACTTTATAGCCTGCAACTTTCCTGTACAAATCTATTGTTTCTAGGAGTTTCTTAGTAGAGGCCTTAGGCTTCTCTAGATATAGTATCATATTATCTGCGAATAGTGAGAGCTTGATTTCTTCCTTTCCTACCTGAATGCCCTTAATATATTTTTCTTACCTAATTGCTATTGCAAGTGCTTCCAGTACTATATTGAACAGAGGTGAAGAGAGTTGGTATCCTTGTCTCGTGCCTGTTCTTAGAGGGAAGGCTCTTAGTTTTTCCCCATTGAGGATGATGCTTGCTGTAGGCTTGTAATAAATGGCTTTGATTATATTGAGGAAAGTCCCTTCTTATACTTATTTTGACAAGAGTTTTCATCATAAACGGGTGCTGGATCTTGTGATTATATGATTTTTATCTTTTCTTTTGTTGATATGATGATTTATGTTGATTGATTTCTGGATGTTAAACCATCCTTGCATCCCCAGCATGAATCCCACTTGGTCGTGGTGTATGATCTTTTTGATGACTTGTTGAATTCTATTTGCTAATATTTTGTGGAGAATCTTCGCATCTGTCTTCATCAGGGATATTGGCCTGTAGTTTTCTTTTTTTGTGGTGTCTTTGTTTGCTTTTGGTATTAGGGAGATGTAAGCCTCATAGAAACTGTTTGGGAGGGTTTCTGTTTCTTCAATTTCCTGGAAAAGTTTGAGAAGAACTGGCAATAGGTCCTCTTTAAATGTTTGGAAGAATTCATCAGTGGGGGCTGGAGCAATAGCACAGCGGGTAGGGCGTTTGCCTTGCATGCAGCCGACCCAGGTTTGATTCCCAGCATCCCATATGGTCCCCCGAGCACCGCCAGGAGTAATTCCTGAGTGCAAGAGCCAGGAGTAACCCCTGTGCATCACTGGGTGTGACCCAAAAAGCAAAAAAAAAAAAGAATTCATCTGTGAATCCATCTGGACCTGGGCTTTTGTTTTTGGGAAGACATTTGATTACAGTTTCAATTACCTTGATATTAATAGAACTATTCAGGTACTCCAGATCTTCTTGGTTCAGCTTTGGGAGATTATAGGAATCCAGGAATTTATCCATTTCTTCTAGGTTCTCTTGTTTTGTGGCATACAGATTTTCTAAGTTGTCTCTGATGATCATTTGAATTTCTTTGGTTTCTGTTGTGATATGCCCCTTTTCATTTCTGATTTGGTTAATAAGGATTCTCTCTCTCTCTTTCTTTTTGAGTCTTGCTAGTGGTTTATCAATCTTGTTTATTCTCTCAAAGAATCAGCTCTTGTTTTCATTGATCTTTTGGATTGTCTTTTGGGTTTCCATGTCATTGATTTCTGCCCTAAGTTTTATTATCTCTTTCTTTCTGCTTAATTTGAGCTCCTTTTTTGGGTCCTTTTCTAAAATCTTAGGTGCGAAGTCAAGTTATTTTGTGTGCCCTTTCTTCTTTCCTGAGAAATGCTTGCAGAGCTATAAATTTTCCCATTAACATGGCGTTAGCTGCATTCCACAGGTTCTGGTAGCTTGTGTCTTCATTCTTATTTGTTTCCAGGTACCTTTTGATTTCTTCCTTGATTTCCTTCCTGACCCACTCATTGTTCAACATCAAATTGTTTAATTTCCAGGTGTTTGATTTGGTTTTCTTCGTCTGTACATGATTAACATCTATCTTCAGTGCATCATGGTCTGAACAGATAGCTGATACAATGTCTGTCTTCCTGATTCTGTTGAGGTATGTTGTGTGGCCCAGCACATGGTCTATTCTGGAAAATGTTCCATGTGCACTGGAAAAGAATGGGTATTCCTTTTTGGGGGGATATAAAGCCCTGTATAGATCTATTAGGCCTCTCTCTTCTATTTCTTTCTTCAAAGCCAGTATTTCCTTGGTGAGTTTTAATCTTCTTGATCTACCCAGAGGTGATAGGGTGGTGTTGAATTCTCCAACTACTATTGTGTTGCTCGAGATGTCCTTCTTAAGGTCTGTTAGCAGTTCTCGTAGGTATTTAGCTGGTCCCTCATTGGGTGCGTACACATTTAAGAGTGTGATTTCTTCCTGCAGTTCATATCCCTTAATTAATAAAAAAATGGCCTTCACTATCCCTTCTAATCTTTTCAACCTGAAATCTATGTTGTCCAATACTAGTAAAGCCACCCCAGCTTTTTTGAGGGAATTGTTTGCTTGCCGGATTGTTTTCCATCCTTTGACTTTGAGTCTGTTTTTCTGGCTATTCAGATGTTCTTGCAGGCAGCAGAAATTTGAGTTGAGTCTCTGAATCCATTTTGCCACTCTGTGTCTCTTAATTGGTGAATTTATACCATTGGCATTGAGAGAGATTATTGTTGTGGGATTTTGTGCCATCTTTCTGTAAGGGTTTGTTGTGCTTGTAGGGGGTTTTGTCTTACAGTAACCCCTTTAGTCCTTCTTTTAGGTTTGGTTTTGAGTCTATAAAGTTCCTGAGTTGTTTATCCCCAAAATAGTGTATTGTTCCTTGAGTTTGAATGAGAGTTTGGCCGGATAAAGTATACTTGGTGAAGCGTTCATTTCATTGAGTTGTTTCACTATATCCCACCACTGTTTTCGGGCTTGGAGAGTTTTCTCTGATAGGTCTGCTGTGAATCTAAGGGTTGCTCCTTTGCATGTGATTTCTTTCTTTGACCTTGCCGCTTGCAGTATTGTGTCTCTATCTGTGACGTCCATCATTTTATGATATGTCTCGGAGTTTTTATTAGGGTCTCTTTTAGCTGGCACCCTTCTGGCTCCTTGAATCTGGATGTTTGCATTCTCCAGCTCTGAGAACTTTTCAGCAATGATTTCTTTGACTGTGGCTTTTTCATTGGGGTTGGTTCCTTGTCCTTCTGGTACTCCGATTCTAATGTTCTTTCTCTTGAAATCATCCCCTAGGACTCTGATTCACCCTAGAGCTATTTTGAGGTATCTCCCCATTGTTTGTTGTTGCCTGTATGATTTCTGTTGCTCATCTTCAAGCTCACTGATTCTGTCTTCGGCTGTATCTATTCTGATGTTGAGGGCACCCACTGAGTTTTTTAATTCATCTACCGAGTCCTTTATTTGTGACATTTCTTTTTGTAGCTTTTTTTTATTTCTGCTCTCATTTCTTCCCATATTTTCTCGGTTGTCTATTGTATTGTTTCTGTCAGGTCCTCCTTTAATTTAACAAATACCTTGTCAATCTTTCCATTGAGTTCATTGAACATCTTCAGGAATTCAACTCTGAATGCTTTATTGGAAAGCTCATTTGCAGGAAACTCCTATTGAGGCTTCTGGACTCCTTTCATCGTCCTCTCCTTGTGGTGGGGATTTGCATTGTTTCTTCATGTTGTTGTGGTGGTATGGAAGAGGGATCTTCAAGTTCACTATCCCTGTTCACTCTTGTTGAGAAAAAGGATTCTGGATGGGCTCGGTCAATGGTTGTTACTTCTTATGTACCCCATCTAGAACATGTCCTTCTCTGTTGTTTCTCTATTCTTTATGTGAGACCTCAAGTGATGCTTTTGGAGAATGTGCTCCTTTCCCTTGGGCTTGTATAGCTAGTTATATTCATTGGTACTTTGGAGAAATTGGAATAACTAGCAGCTTATTGGTGAACTACTTTTGGGATAGGTATGATAACTCAGGGAAATAGGAGATGAAGACTCAGATGTAAAAACAAATTGTTTGGTATGAAGAAATAACTTCGGCCACTTGAGCAGCCACTGGCTCAAAATAGGCCACTCCCAATTCTACTGAGGCCACGCCCACTACCACTACTGCAATGTGACTGGATGCCTTGCGGGGAGAAGAAGGCGACCCCTTCCTGGTCACTGATCTGCCAGAGAGAGAGCAAACCCGGCACCGCGACGCTGGAGGGTGGCAAAGGGGTGGATCTCACAATTGTTTTTAAAAGGGAATAACCCTGCTATATGGTCCCATGATATGTTTTGTGGTATATATTCAAAGGAAATAAAATCAGGAACTTTTGAAGAATCATTTGAATATTTGCCCGGTTAATTGCAATGTTATTCACAGAAGCTAAGCTATGGAACTTTTAAGTATTTATTAATGTATGAATGAATAAAATTTGTATGAAGTCATTAAAAAATCCCAATACCCAAAGTAATATGAGATAAATAAACAAAGCTACCATCTTCCTTGACTTCAAAGTAGATTAGTAATCAAAATAGCAAAGCATGTACATTAAACACACACACATAAATATATGGATGGAACAGAACAGAAAGCCCAGAAATAAATGTTCAGGCATGGCCAATTTGTATTGGAGCATAATTTCCAGTGTATCTACTAAAATACTAACTTTCAACCACTGTACAGTCTTGTTTTTATGTCACAAATTAATTTTTGGTTCTGTGTGGCTATATGCAAGCTCTCTATTTTTTATTGATATATGTGTATTTTACGTAAATATCAGTTTTGATACCATTGCTTCGTAATATCATTTATAATAACAAATTGTAGTATGCTAGAAAGTATATTCAGCTTTATTATTTCTTGGAATTACTTTATCCTTTCAAGTTTTTCCTTTAGAATTATTAATTTTAAAAAGTCACTGGAATTTGATAGAAAATACTTTAAATGTGTAGACTACTTTTGATATGAATATTTCGGCATTAATCCTACTAGTCCTTATTTCCTACATATCTAACCTCTTATAGTGTTATCTATCTCTTCTTTCATTAGAGGTTTATAGCTTTTATTTATTTATTATTTTGGTTTGGGGTCTAAAGATACCCGGGGTACACTCAAGGCTCTATCATCAGGGATCACTCCTGGAGGTTTTTGTTGCAACCCTGTGAAGTGCCAAGAACAGACCTTAGATTGGTATCATGCAAGGCAAGCCCTCTTTCTAAAGTATGGTCACTCCAGCACTGAGCTTTTAGTATGTAGTTCTCTTATATTCTTTGTTAAAATTATTTAATTCTCCTCGCTTTTATAAACATTGAGGCTATAAAGATAATCATATTGAGTTCAGTAAAATATATATCTTTTTATTCTGGTTTCAATCATCTTATCATGTTTATGCTGGGATTCATTGCTTATTATGTTCCAACTTTTTTTTTCAATATTTTCTTTATTTTTGTTTGTTTTTTAAAAAAATATTTCTTTTTAATTAAGGCACCGTGATTTACAAAGTTGTTCATGATAAAACTGCTTCAGGCATTCAATGTTGCAAAACCAATCCTAGCACCAGTGTCCTCAGAGTTCCTGAATCCCACAGCAGGGCCCCTTGGCAGGTATGTAACAAATTTACTTCACATTTCCTGTTCCAAAATCAACTTGAAGAAATGGCAAACGGAATTATCAGGAGATCAATCAATGAGAGTCAATTTGCAATGATGAATTGCTATATGATTTTAACCTATGTAAGTAAGAAACTTCACAACCATTTCATGTCATGTAGTATACTGCCTGTTCTCATTTACATAACAAATTTTTCAACTCTGGCATCTAAACTATTACTGTCATCCCGTAGCTCATCGATTTGTTCGAGCGGGCACCAGTAACGTCTCTCATCGAGAGACTTATTGTTACTGTTTTTGGCATATCCAATAAGCACGGGTAGCTTGCCAGGCTCTGTCGAGCGGGCTCCAAACTCTCAGTAGCTTGCCAGGCTCTCTGAGAGGGGAGGAGGAATCGAACTCAGGTCGGCCGCGTGAAAGGCGAAAGCCCAACCACTGTGCTATCGCTCCAGCCCCATCTAAAACATATTGCATTAAATTTTTTTTTGTACTTAAATCTTATTTTGGTCATCATCTTATCTCCCCTGTCATAAGTGAAGCTTCAAAAATAAAAAACGACATTAATTATATTCCATTTCTTACTAAAGTTATTGTCACTTTTGCTCACAAGTAGTTGTTTTTCTTTTATCTATTTAAAATGAGATTCTTGCTTTCACTTAAAACTTATACCACTGAAGGTAGCATCACTAAAGTGAACTATGATTTAACTCATCAGTGTACTTAAACTAAAGCTTCTTTTGTGAAAATCAAATATGTGAGACCATAACTCTCTCTTTTCGTCCCTATAAATCCAGACACTTTAGCATCCCTGATATCTGATTCTTGCTTCCTCCTTGGAAGTCTCCTGCTCTCTGTTTGGGCTCCGTTTTCCTATGTCAAAGTTTGAACAGTGCTCTGGGCAAAAAGCTAGAGTACTTGTGAAGCTCACCTATTACATTTTCCTAAGTGTTCTAAAGCCTAAAAGGACTTGCCTCATATATATTATCAAGTTTTACTTTTGCTGACTGCAGAAGGGTAAGTATACCTTTCTCTGGTAATAACCAACCCAATGTACTTTTCCAAGGCACTTATAAATAATACAATTCTTTAGTTTCACATTTAGCATTTTTCCCAGGCCCAGCACCCCACTCCAGTGCAAAAAAAAAAAAAAAAACCTGTTTCTGCTATACTCCATCCACTCACATCTAAATTACTTTTCTTTTAAAATAGCAGAGTGAAAATGAAAAGAATTTTCAGATTGAGGCTCAAAAACTCTTTCTGGAATTATGCTCTCAGGTAGAAAGGTACATGGACTGACCATGCAAAACATAGATATCTGCCACTGTCTTCCTTCTTATCACATAAATACCACCATTTCCCCAGAATTGAAAGGTCTGCAGTGTTGAGGCTCCCCAGTGATAAAAGATAAAATCATTGCACTTATTTACTGGGGAGTTATGATTTGTGCTTAGCTCTAAACCCTTTTTGTTACATCCCTGAGGTGCCCACTTTTACTTTTATTTATATTCCGAAACCTTACCTATATCTTTGAAAACAGGGATCAGCTCAACACTTCAGTTGGTATTCACAGGCAAAGGCAAACTGAATGCAACAAAGTACACCTAACTTATAATTATTCTGGCAGCAAACAATTTGTCACTGGATAATGAGAAAAAAATGGCTTGAGAAACTCACATAATGCATGACTCTTTATTCTAACCTGCAGCTCTAGTTAGACTACCGTAGGCTACAGATTTATTTGTGACTATAATGTATTTGCCCAGCAGGACTGGCAAGGAGAACAAAGGGAAAAGATTGGTAGCGAAAAAGAAGCTGTTATAAAATAGTCCTAAAACCAGTTATTCCGTTACCTTCATATTTCTCTTTTTATCACCCAATGGTGCAACACCTATTTTTTTAGCTTTTGTACCTATAATTCATCTTTTAGAGGTTGGCTGGATGGGTGAAAATGGCTTCGGTTTATTTATCCCCTGCTAACCATATCGCCATGCATTTAGTTGATGTGTGAAAATTTTCAGTTGCATTTTTGTAAACTCCAACAGATATTCTGATTAGACAAAAATAAATAGAATTACCATCTCCAGTTAAATGATTTAAAGAGTAATTAATTTCAATGGAAAAAAAGGTCAAGAATCTATGCCGTGAAGATCTACTATAGAACAAAAGTACTGTTTTCATATTTCAAAATGTCAAATAAATGCATAGCTATAGCTAAATTGCTAAACTTACTGATGCAATATTTACATAATTTTATGCTTTTTACATTTTTTAAAGATGTGTAAAATGTTTTAACTAAATTTTTTTCTCTATATTTCCTCTTTTCTTTATATTATAAACATCTTAGGCCTCTATTTTATTCTACCCCGTGTCATTTTGTTCCCACCAATTATACCAACCTTTAAAATTTCTTGAATACACAGAACACTCTCCATTTTGCTTTTTTTTCTTTTTTTGGCTTGGAAACCTTTTTCAGTTATTTCCCAAATCATTTCCTATTTATCTTCAGATTGTCAATTGAAATTTTTACTTTCTTGTAAAACCATTTCCTGACTTCTTATCCAAGAATAGGGTATGTCATTAGTAATTGTCTATATTTTGTTGTTGTTGTTATTTGTTTGTTTTGTTTGGGGGACAGTTTGTCAGTGCTCAGGGCTTACTCCTGTGTCTGCACTCAGGGATTACTTCAAGTATGCTTCATATAGTATGCCGGAGATTGAACCTGGGTTGGACCCATGCAAGGCCAGTGCCTTACCAGCCATGTTGATTGTCACTCTAGGCCCCAGATGCTGTATATCCTTCTTTATTTTTTTTTCATTTTCTTTTTTTCTTTTTTTAGATTGAATCACTCTGAGATATTCAGTGACAAAGTTATTTGTGATTGGGCTTCAGTTGTGAGTTTCCTATATACCTGCAGTTTTCATCCTGCAGATATACTGAAATCTTAATTTTTTTTCAATATAAACATTTTTAAATATATTTTTCAATATAAAAATTTTTACATTTTCAATATAAAAATTTTTATTGAGGGGAGGGGTTCTGTCTGTTCCAATTGGGGCTACACATAGTGGTGCTTAAGTATTACTCCTGGTTCTGTATTCAGGGATCATTCCTTTACTTGCTTGGCAACCATGTGTGGTGTTAGAGATCTAGCTAGGTCAATTGCATACACAGCGAGGGCAAATGTCTTGCCTCCTACACTATTTTTCAGCCTTGAAAGTTTCTGACGGAAAACTTATTTATAGCTTTCTGCCATATATCCATATCCCCCACAGTCTTGATAGAATAGATTTTAATAAATATTTAGTGAATAACGTGATCCCTTTGAAAGAATAATTCCATACACACACAAAATCCTTTGCCATGAAGCATTATAAACTCTAGGAAATCTTGTGGTCAACAAAGAGCTTTGGTCTATTTATTTAACTAATCCACGATAATGCTAAGGAGACAAATGAGGCATCTATATGTAAACATGTAAGTGACTGAAATTCAAAAAATTAATTATGTGTTCTTGTGCATATAGTACAATAAACAAATTTGACTATCGTTTCCCATGCATTCTCTTAATATATTGACTAGATTGGTCATGAAATTTAGTAAAAATTATTAAATCTATTGAAGGTAACTGTTTTATTAAAACAAAAAGGGAAATAACTGACCTCAATGATAGAATATTTCCATTTTCATGTAATCAGGTTTTATTCTCTGATACCAATGGTGTCTGCAAATGGAC
Organism: Sorex araneus; assembly: GCF_027595985.1. NCBI lineage: Eukaryota > Metazoa > Chordata > Mammalia > Eulipotyphla > Soricidae > Sorex > Sorex araneus. The sequence continues at coordinate 55,045,551 of NC_073308.1, read as the reverse complement.
TCCAGTCCTGAGACATGCCACTTCCCCGGAGTTGTTCAAGTCACCTCCAGAGATTGGAAATTGTATTATAAATCCCCAGAAGAGCCTGGCAAGCTCCCTGTGGTGTATTTGATATAGCAAAAAACAGTAACGATAAGTCTCATTCCCCTGACCCTGAAAGAACCTTCAATCATTGGGAAAGAAGAGAGTAAGGAGAGGCTGCTAAAAATCTCAGGGCTGGAACAAATGGAGACATTACTGGCCCCACTCGAGCAAATTGATGAACAACGGGATGACAGTGACCAATGAGTATCTTTAATTTATGCAAATAAAATAACATTATTGCAGGCATCACTCCTGAATACACTTTATATATATATATATGCATATATATATAAATAATACTGGAAATATTTCAGGAACCAAGACTTGGTAATTATGTCCAGACTGCCTCATGTAAGGTAGTTCAAGATGCTGTTTTGTTTTTTGTTTTGTCTTTAACATTTAAAATGCATCTTTGGGCCAGAGCGATAGCACAGCTGGTAGGGCCTTTGCCTTGGACGCGGCCGACCCGGGTTCGATCCCCGGCATCCCATATGGTCCCCCAAGCACTGCCAGGAGCAATTCCTGAGTGCAGAGCCAGGAGTAACCCCTGAGCATCGCTGGGTGTGACCCAACAAGCAAAATAAATAAATAAATAAAATAAAATGCATCTTAATTCTTGATTTTAATTATCATGCTTACTTGGAGGTAGAGCTAGTTTCACCAAAATTTTCAGCAGAGTTGCACCTTTGAACTTTAAGTATAACTTAGTATCTTAAAATCTTAATTTCCTCCCCCTCAATTTCCTTTTCTACGCTAAATTTCATTGTCTAAGACAAAAATAAATAAATGTGAAGCATCAAGATTTTCAATAACCCCTAACCACAAATAAAACGTTTATATCCTTAAAGAATAAGCTAATACCCATTTTTCTCATGCCATTTGCTTTTTAGTAATTATCACCTAGATCACTTGTATCACTTGTCTCCTCGTTGCTCATCAATTTGTTTGAGCACATGCCAGTAACATCTCTATTGATCCCTGTTGCCTGCTAGCGTAGCCCAATGGTGTCTGCTCGCTCCAGGAACATAAAAAGCATCACAGCCTCTCCTTACTCCTCCTTCCCAACTGGGGCTCTTTCAAGGTCAGGGGAATGAGGCCCATTATTGTTACTAATTTTGGGCATATCGAATATGCCACAGGTAGCTTGCTAGGCTCTGCTGTGGTCCCCTATTTAAATTTGAGAAATACTGATTTTTTAAAAAAACAAACTTATTTTTATTTCAACACGATGTATATATTCAAGAGCAATTTTCTAATAAGAATCTAGTAATTCAGTCTGCCAAACTTACTTCTTGAGACAGCTACCTGGACTCGGTGTTCTCTTCCGGGTCAAGGTGAGATCAAGGCTGAAAGTCACTTTTGTTCTATGGAGTTGGCTGAAGAATGGGTGGAAGCGGGTGGCAGGATGCTCCAGGCTTCAGAGCAGTTGGTGATTTGGGAGGAGCAGCTGTAAACTCTAGCTCTTCCTCCTCTTCCTCCTTGAAGGGCCCTGTAAGATTCCATTCTTCCTGAAAGTTCTGAAGTTTTGCGCTGTCTAACTTGGCCAGGGAATGAAACTACGTGGCACAGAATAGAGGCACAAAGGTTAACCTCTGTGAGACACTGGTGGTCATCCTGGGACCAATAGCATCAGAAGTCACAGCTCACAGAAGGCTGCTGGGATCTTTTGTCACACAGTTCTAATGTTTAAGGAGATCATGTAACATAAAAATTATTAAATGATCAATTTAGTGAATGCCATTCAAAGAGCAATATCACCATTTCCCATGAAGCACATCGTTGGAGGACTGAGAGATACTGAAGCCTACAGGGCACTTACTTTGTATGATGCCTGCCCTGCTTCAACCCCTGGCATCCCATATGGTCCCCCGAGGCTGACCAGGAGTGATCCCTGAGCATAGGGCCAGGAGTAAGACCTGATCACAGTGGAATGTGTTCCCAATACAAAAACAACCAAGGGAGGAAGAGCATAATTTGGCTTTCCATCTTCATTAAAAAGAAGAAATGTTTCCAGTGAAGTATTTCACCCAGTAGAGCAGTAGTTCAGTTCAGAACGGCTATAACTATGCATGTGGAAAATTGGAGACTCAAGTAATAATGATTACTCTTACATTAACTTTAAAATACCCAATATGTGCATGGCATTTAGTCAAATCTAGGTTTAACTGTTTACATTGCTCTAGTGAAAATAACCTTTTACTGAAGATATACTGGCAAATACATTTGCATTAATTACAGACTCTGAACACCACAAAACTGCTGGAAACATCATGCTAAAAGCACCACTCTGCCCAGTTAAGTAATGAAGCAGTACAGAAATATTAGGGTTCAGGGACAGAGGCAACATTAGAGTCTAGGATTTAAAAATGTTTTATCTCGTCTGTAGAATCACCTTGGACAAGTTACCTAGTGGCAATTAATTCCCCAAGTATCATTACTGGAGCATAACTAGAAAACGAAAACCTTGTTTGACTCTATATAGAAATCAGGTGTTAATTCTAGCCATTAGCCTTGCTAAAGAAGTTTCAAATTTATGCTAAATAAAGTATATCTATTATTTCACCAATATAAAAATGTCACTATTTTAGTACTAAACGAGCAGTTATAACCATTCCATTGAGATAAGTGTAGCTATCAGTTGTTCTTTATTCAGCCCAAAGGCCTAACTCTTATACTTGATAAAAAGAAAATACAGAAAAACTAGAGACTTTACAACAATTATCCTATGTCCTGAACTAGCATAAAATATCCATAATAGTATGATGTCATGAGGGAAGTTTTGAACTCAGAAAGATAGATCTATTATTGTTTTGATGATTGAACATGACGAATGACGAGCGCATTGAAAATCATGTGTGCATATTTATACAACAATAAGAAAATAACAGCCCTCAGACATATCTCAAGACTTAGAGAGAATCAAACTAAAAAAATCTTCAGTACTGTACAATTCAGTATTGAAATCTAAACATCTATTGCTTATATTATCATCTTAGTAACTAAATATTGCATAGTAATTGCTTGTAAACCAAGAATTAATTCCATGGGGATTGTTTTTACTATGTTCTATATATAACACACTCTAAATTCATCCAGGGCATAGCAAAAGGCAAGAGCTTATCTTTGATTACAGCTGAATAATATTTCATTGTGCATATTTAATAAAATTTACTCATCTGACTCAATTAAAGAATTGTATTGCTTCCATATCGTGGTTATTGTAAATAAAGCTACAGTGAACATATGTGTACATATGTTCTTTTAAGCTAACATTTCCCTAATCTTATGATAGATGCCAAGGAGGAGAATCACTGGATCATATGGAAGTTCTAGTTTTAAATTTTTGAGTAGTTCCCATACTGTTTACCAGAAGATATTCCCACCAATAGAATATAAAGATTCTCTCCTTTTCAGCATATTTCTACTAGCACTGTTTGCTTCCAGTGTTTTGAGGTAGTATGTTTTGTTGCTATTGTTTTGATTTACATTTCCTGAATAAGACAATATAAGATATATGAGCCTGGCAAGCTCCCTGTGGCATATTTGATATGCCAAAAACAATAACAATGATGAGTCTCATTCCCCTAACCCTGAAAGATCCTCCAATGCAGCACCGTTGGGAAAAACAAATAAAGAGAGGCTGCTAAAATTTCAGGGCTAGGACAAATGAAGACGTTACTGGCACCTGCTCAAGCAAATCAATGAACACCAGGGATGACAATGATACATAAACACTTTTTTACTTTTTTAAATTTTATTGAATCACTGTAAGATAGTTATAAGCTTTCACTTTTGGGTTACAGTCACACAATGATCAAACACCCATCCCTCCACCAGTGCACATTCCCCACTACCAATATCCCCAGTATACCTCCCCTTTCCCATCCTCCCCCTGCAGACAATATTCCCTATACCCTCTCTCTACTTTGGGGCATTATGGCTTGCAACACAGACACTGAGAGGTCATCACTTTTTCATATCCCTTTTGGTTGACCATATGTCTTTCTGTGAAAGTGTCATTTCCTGCTCTTTCCCTTTTTAATGGGGAATTTTGGTGTGTCTCTGAGCTTTTTATCTAATTTACATATCAATAGTTTTTCTTCCTACTAGTCCATCTCTTCCTCCTCTTCTTCCTCTTTTTCCACCTCCTCCTCCACACCCAAAGTGGCTTGGGTAACAATCTGGAGCAACTGTCCTCAAGATTGCACTGGTGTCTTTGACTCAGTTTGTGTGGGTCTGTCTGACTGTCACGGCTTTGTGGTCCTAGCCCTGTGTAGCTTCTAGTGCTCTGAAATCTAACTAGTCCATGTTCTGAACCAGGTCTCGCTATTTCTGGAATTTTTCATAGTCCAGCTGGCGTAGGAAACTTCTAGATATTGTGATCACAAATACCCAGTCAGCATGGTTTTGCAGGCTGATCTCTGCAGCTACCGGGAAGGTATCCAGACTGCAATTGGAGAGCCAAAATTCAGTCATTTTGAATAGTAACCCGGGGTATAAAACTGTGAATGTCTGGACAGTTCTTTGTCACCAAACTGGGTGTGCTTTTGCTACTGCCAGATGAACTATTCATGCATGTCCCATATGCCTCAGTGTTAAACAGATCTGAAAGATGACCAAAGGGACACAGTTTCAATTACCATGTAATATATCTGTGTTGAGTTGGAAAAAGTCTATTGGGTTGTCTCATGCACTTATTTTATATCATTGAAGCCCTATGACTTGCTTCCAATAACCTGGGCAGCAACTGCTAAGGAGTTTGAGTTTGTCTGTAGCCAAGGATGGCTCTGAACCAGAGTTCCTTCAACCTTGGTAACTGGCTTCAAATTAGAAAGGCCCTTAAGTGCCAGAGATCATATGTTGGTTAGGGGGGATAAAAAGGAGGATGTGGTTCTCTATCATGATAACTTGTCCACCTTGCCATGGTCATTGGATTCAGAGGAAACTTCCTTTGCCAATTTTATCATCTTTTTTTAGAGCCCAACAAATTAGCCAGGTCAAGTCTGGCTCTGGATCTGCAGACCCAGTAGACTGATTAATTTTGCTTTGAACAGCACAGAACCAGACTGGGCTAGTGAGTTCAGCTTATATGCACACAGACAGGCATGCATGGTGAGGATAAATTATTAAATTTGACTAATGACTTTAAGGCAGAGTCTCTTGCCCACACGCCTGGCTGTCTTCCCTGGGGCCCCTCGGAGGGGATGGGCTCCAGCTTCCCTCCCCACCCTGAGCAGAGCTCCCGGCAGCCAAAGACCACCAGAACCTAGCTACAGCTATGCTCGAGGCCCCTCTCCACATGTTTGGACAGGCCTCACACATGAAGGTACCGGCAGAGGAACCCAGGTGTGTGTAATCCCATCAACGGCCAACATCCAGAGAGAGACTACAGCAAGCTCCCAGAAGATATCTTGTAGCCTACTTCTCCCTCTGGGAGAAACTGACAAGTTTCTGAGAGTTTCCTGCCCCCATGGGACAGCCTTGCAAGCTTCCCATGGTGTATTCATATGCTAAATCCAGTAACAAGCTGGATCCCATTCCCCTGACCCTGAAAGAGCCTCCAATGCGACATCGTTGGGAGGGCCAAGTAGAGATAGACTTCTAAAATCTCAGGGAAAGGACGAAATGAGAGGTTACTGAGCCCGCTCGAGAAATCAATGAATAACAGGATTTTGTGATCGTGAATGACATTAAATTCAGTGGGTTGGAATGTGCTCTTGTACACCCCATGTTTGGGCAGGAGGAAATAGCCATAGTTTTGATAATGCTCTCTTCATGTAGCTATTTAACTGGGGCAGGAGATATACCTCCAGAACGAAGGCGGTGGAAATTCCTGGTGTGCCAGCCCTAATCCAGCTACCAGAAGCTAGCAAGCAAGTCTGCCCAGTACTGCCACTCTGAATCTCCTCTGAGACACTCCTCTGAGACAGCCCTCCATGTCATCCACACTGCACCACTTCTCAGATCCACTGCTGGGTCTTCCAAGCCACTTAGAGTGATCCGCTGGTGGTCTGGTCCTACTTCTCTCTAGAATTCTGATGTTAGCCACTCTCAGCTGTTTACCAGGGTTGCAGCCCCAACCCAACCCCCACTTTCCCTCAAGTCTTTTCTTGTTACCTCTATTTTTTGTACTCTCTCCCTTATTCACTCCCTGCACCTTGGATGGCTGTCAATACCAATGGAGTTGTCAGCAGAAATGCATAACAGGTTCCAGTCTCAGCTTCTCTCTTCTTATACGTCTTGGTGCGGGTCTGCAGATGGGGATGCTTACAGAAATGCTCTTCCTGTGATCATCAGATGCACCTCAAGTTCAATGGGTTCTTGAAAGACGTTTTATTTTATTTTATTTTTGCTTTTTTGGTCACATCCGGCGATGCACAGGGGTTACTCCTGGCTCTGCACTCAGGAATCACCCCTGGCGGTGCTCAGGGGACCATATGGGGTGCTGGGATTTGAACCCGGGTCAGCCGAGTGCAAGGCAAACGCCCTACCCGCTGTGCTATTGCTCCAGCCCCAAAAGACATTTTATTTTAAAGTTATCTCTTGTTTTAAAAATTCAGCAGATTCAACCATGCTGACCAAATAGGCTTCATTTCAGTCCACTGATTTTTAAAATATAAATTTATGATCATTGAAAATTAAAAATTTGGTGATCTCAAAACTTCCTCCATTTCCCAAAGTAAAGGAGACACTATAGTAAGCATTCATGTCTTGAATTTCAGTCTTATTTTTTGAATGTTTAGGTCTTTATAATTGTGCTTTTTGTAACCATAATTGCCTCAAATCTATAATTAACTTCTGATTTTTTTCAAGAGTTTACTTCACTGCTATTTTTGCCAAATAGCCATTGTCCAGAAAATTCTGAACTACATCACTTTTTTATGTGTTTACATCTTCTTACCATGGACACTTTCATGATTGTGTTATAGACAATGTGTACGCTAACATCTGAAATGTAAGGGTATTTATGGTAGATTTTAATTATTGTTTCTTGAATTATTTTTATCAAGGTATCATAGTTTAAAAATACTTAAGTTACTTGTGGACACTTTTAGGTGCTCAGCAAATAAATGTTTTGTGGGTCTTTTTGTTTTGTTTTGTTTTTTGTTTTGGGGTCATACTGGGAGATGCACAGTGGTTAATCCTGGCTCATGCACTCAGGAATTACTCCTGGCGGTGCTTGGGGGACCATATGGGATGCTGGAAATCGAACCTGAGTCGGCTTCGTGAAAGGCAAATGCCCTACCCGCTGTGCTATCACTCCAGCCCCCAGTTTTGTGGGTCTTAAAGCATGAAGATCTTAAGAATTTAATTTTATTTGGTCCTTGACCCATTCCTGGCAGTCCTCAGGGCTTTGTCTTAGCTCTGTGCTCAGAGATCATTCTTGTCAGGAACCAATCTAACATATTTGGTCCAGTGGATTGAACTTGCAGCAGTATTCATGAAAAGCACCATACCTACTGTACTATCACTCCACCCCCTAAAATGTTTTTAAAGAACATATTTTAGAATCAAGCTCCATTTGCTCTATATTTTACATACTTAAAATATTCCCTATAAAATAAACATCAACCAAATAACAGAGCTTTATCATGTAATAAAACAGGCATTTTAAAGTAAATAAACAGTAAATTTTTAAATTATTATCATAGCCTCTTTTTATGAAACAACATGTTTTTTGTAGTAACATATATGAACATGTTTTTCTTTCCAGATAGAATATATTCTATGCTTCCATTTTGAATTAATTTAAGTTACTGTTATTTATTCTCATATAAGGTAAAAAGCAAAGGATAACTTTCTATCGATAATCTTACCAATACATATATTTATCAAGTTTTGGAACTCAACTATCTAAATTAAAAAATAGAGAAAGAAATTACAAAGGATAGTTGCACCATACTTTAATTTTTCTTCCCATTAGGAAAAAGAAGAAAACTGTCCCATAAATGAAACTCAAATTTGAGTCATCTATATGTTAATAGAAAAGTATTTCAATGTTACCAATGTCTATTAAAGGCTAGGTATGAACCAACTCTCTGTAATTTCAGAGACAGTCATTAGAATTTAATATTGCTGTCTGTTACATTCACAGTATGAATTTTTAATACATAGGGGGAAATTATTCTGCAGGAGAAAATGCTTGAAAATGCTGTATTTAATTAATACCCAAGGGAAGCCATGGAAAAGAAAAAAATTGTAGTTGTCACATACTAATTTTAAACACTGTTTACCAGATATACTTACATGTACTTCTCTAGCCTCCCACTCAGCAGTTTGATAATAGCTGAACAATTCCATGCAGAACAGATTCTCAGCTTCTAAAATTCAGTGTGAGTAATAGGATATAAAGGATAGAGAAGAAGCTGCATTTTAATGCAGTTACAATCTAAGAGTGAGGGCAGACCCTCAGTTTTAAACACCTGCCCGAACTGAAGCAGGTGCAGCGACTACAAGCTTACACTGGCATTTTAGCTATTTATATACTTGCAAGGCAGAGAGCTATTTGGCTAATATAATACAGTTAATGCCAAACATTGTTAGTCAAATGCATCTTAAAAATGGTTTAGAACTTTGTTTTCTAAGTGAGGTTACATTTCTATAAACATTAAATATTTCATGATGAGGTATTTTTCACAATCCTACACATTACTAGCGGCTAGTATGGGCAGGTGGTATTTCCGACCTGAATTGAATAAATATCTTTTTACAAGAAGCCCTTTTCTCTTACATTGGACCATACCAATGCACCAGTATGTTCATATAAGAAGAAGAAAACACTCATTGCTTAGCTAAGAGCCTTTAAAGAATATTATCTTGATATTCAAAATAACTGAGAGGGAATCTTTATACATTTTTTGCCCATGAAAGTTCTTAGAAAAACAATTTGCAAACAAGAATTCTAAATTTTCTGTTTACTGCATACCTTTGCTGTTTCTACTCAGCACATTTTGTGCATCAGACTCACTCTATTAGAGAAAACTGTATTTAATATAATTTTTATTCCACATGTGCCGGAAAATCTGTAATTACTTAATCAAATTAAGGTTTTCTATGGTCATGACAACCTTCTCTCTCTAGGCTACATTCCAATGCAGTAATTCTAAGTCCAAGTCCTGGTTTTCGACTTGTACTCTGCGAATATTACTAATGTTTTCAAAATTTGGCCATGAAGAGGTATGCACAGGAAAAAGACAATTAGACATACTGCATTGGAGAGTGTCTTCCCCCACCCCACTCAGGACTCGTGCAGAACTTTAGAAGTGACCTTGAATGGTTAAGATAAGATCAGACTAGATTAGGAAGACAAATCTAATATGACTATTATTATAATTATGAAAAACAGGGACATAAATACAGGACAGCATGAAAACAGTAACATATAATAGAATCCATATCATTGCAGGCCAAAGCTGTTAATCACCAGAGATTAGAAAAATGAAAAGAAGATGGTCCTGGGGTCTTGAGAGAGTGAGAGAGAGAAGGAGAGAGAGAGAGATGGCCTTCCAGCTTTCAAACAGAAAGAGTTCATAAAGCTTTACTGTTTTGAACTTTGTGGTCAGTGGTAATTCAATGGTAATTCATTACTGTGTTCAAGGAAACTAGCGTAACAGATAACTGATTTGACTGAAAGACTTAATAGATTTATTCATGCTATCCTTCTATTATGCTATCTGTAAATAACAGAGAGCCTTAATTTTCCTTTAATTTCACAAAAAATATTCCCCTTTTTATGCCACTTTCAAATATTTTCTTTTCTATGCTAGAATTTCAAGCAACTTTGGTCTTGTCTGCTTCGTCTTTTTATTTTCCTTTTATCCTTTGATGCAAAAATCATCTCTGTAGGCAATCTCAAATTTTCCATCATTTGGAGAGTTTGGCGGGGGGATGAATAATAAACGATCTTTTAAAGTTCTGACCTCAGACTCCCAGGAGAACTGGAAATGTTGTTTCTGCCTTACTTGGCATATCTCTTACTGGAATCAAAGAAGGAGCTGAATTTCAACCAGATGATCTCTCAGAACTGATTGTTTTGACTCTTTATCCTTCTCCCAGGGCGGGCAGCAGGTAGCATGAGAAGGAAGGACTGGTGTTCATGTAATTTTATACCACAATTGCTGAAATAATTTGCAAAATCTTACCTACCAGCAGGTGCTAAAATTGAACCCTCTAACCGCATTTTGCCTATCACCTTTGCAGGTTGCTGATGACCTTCCCTTTTCTGCTCTTCCATGGGAACAAGGATGAACACATGTCACCTGCTGTCCTCTAGGTGTCCTGTCAGGTAGGCTGGCATGAAGAGGCTTGGCCAGCATGCTGGTGACAGCACAGTGGCTCTGCTGAGGACCCATCTGTTCTCTGAGACCCAGAATCCTGACTGGGATCATCTCCCAGTGCCAAAGTCAGGGACAGTACAAGTCTCACATTCACAGTGACAATATTTTTTATCCAAAATTAGGACACGGAGTCTGACAGATACTATTCCTATGGGAAAAGTGACATAGGATATTTAAATTCAAGACCGTCCTAGAAAACTGAGATATATCTCAGTCTAAAGTGGACTCATCTGGGTGCTGTTGGAATTGCGAGAGGAAGAGGAAAGTAATGCAAATTCATTCTTAACACGCTAAACATGTTTTAAAACAACTCAAAATAATATCAAAGTGGATCAAATATTCTAAATTTGATCTCAAATTGCTGAAAACCTACTGCATTATATTTTCAAAAATAGATATTATGCAATTATTTATCATATGACTCTTTACTCATACTATTTTTGGCAGTATTAAGAATTTAATCCAGAAACTTACACATGGAATGCAAGCATTCTCCTTCTGAGTCACATACACAAACCATAGTTTCAAAATAATATAAAAATGAATCAAGACAATACGTGCCAGCATCGATAATCTTTTCATCTTTCTGTTATAACTCAGATTAAGAATAGCTGCTGCTAGCAGCTAAATATGCTCTGTGTATTATACAATGCAAGGTGACCACGGTATATATACTAAGCTCCTAGATACATTGTGGCATCCAATTTCCTGAATATCAAGCGATGTAGGTATTTAACTCCATATTGCAAATCAGAAAACGTAACCAAAAATCACAGTTAGGAAACCGAAGATCAGCAATCAAGCACAGTTCTCTCCATCTACAAAGAATATGGCTTTTGCACAATGGTAAATAAGACATTGGAGTTCACTAGAATGTTATCTACATGAAAGTCCCCCTTCACCTTCTTCTATTTGCCTGCAACGTTGACATGGCAACCACCCCAGTTTCAATACACAGACTCTTAGCCAGAATTTTCACTCCCACCTTTTTCATTTCCACATTGTGAAGAACCGCCAGAAAGAAAGTAAATGACAAGGAAGGGAACAATAAGATGAATCCTGAATCTATTTTACTTTGAGATAAACATATTTAACTTATTAGCGTAAAGGATTTTCTGAAAAGGGAGATAAAATTTATTAGTATAAAAGATTAGTCGTATTAGCATAACTGGATATTATTTTATGAAAGAGAATTAAAGACTGAACAGATTTGGACCATATGCTATATTTTTTCTATTTTCACTGATGAGGGCTTTATGGAAATGTGATCAAAATGCAAGAGATGGGGATGTTTTCTATTTAGCTTAGCATAGAGCTATGCTATGGTAGGCACATAAGCACATGACAGAGATTTTTATTTTATATACAACAAAGTCAAATTATTAAAAAGGGCTAATTAATATTTTTTTCATTTTCTGAAAATATATTTTACTTTATTTACCAAGTCTTCAAATTCATGTGATTATATTAATAAAGATGTGCAGTTTCCTTTTGAGAAAGATTTTTACTGATTAAAAACCAGACCATTGTACTTAAATATGTAGCAGTTACCATGGAAACAATTTTACTTTAACTCAGAGCATATCTTGTTTTTGGAAGAGTAGCTCGTTGTTATGGCAATGAGAACTTGAGCGTTTTTTTTTTTCCCAAAAGAAGACTACATAAGATAGATACTGTGGCTGCCTGATGTACAGATTATAGAAAAGCGTTTATCAGAGTTTACAGAAATTATTACTGGTAAAAACAATAGGCACCATTCTAGTTCTTCTAAGAAAAATCCTTTGTCTTATGGGCCTTCCTTCTTTAATGTTTAACTGAACAAATAATCATACCAACCTATCCTTATAATTTTACTCACTAGAAACACAAACTCAAGATGTCCATTCCATAGGAACTACATATAATATCTTACTAAAACTTTCTCAGCTTCTAGGTTTGGAGGACTGCACCCAAATGTGCTCTGGGCTTACTGCTGGCTATATTTGGGGATCACTCCTATTGGGGTTCAGGGGACCATGTGCATTGTCAGGTACCTAAGTCAGGCATGCAAAGCAAGTACCTACCCACTGTACTGTGCCCACCCTCCCACACACACTTAAAAAATTTTTAATAGGAGATGCATGTGAGATAAAAAAAGAACATGTTTTCAACAATTACATAACACTATGGCTATAGTGATAATAATGATCATCAAAATTTACAGTATGATTTCAGGAGGTCTCCAGTGAACAAAGGCACTTTATTATATTAACACATTGACGTTTAATATCTATTAGTGGTGGGACATAGTAATATCTTAATTTAAAAGGAAACTGAAGCAAAAATTAAATCATTTGGCAACAGACAGCAAAGAAATACCAGATGAAGGAAATAAAGTTGTAAAATCCACGTTCTTTTCTACTTCCTTTTTTATGATTTCCTAATGTGTTAGTGAATCTTTACTTAACTCTCACAAACAAATTCACTTTTATACTTTCATTAATTATATAGTCACATTGAAATATTTTAATTATTTAAATACATCAAGTAATTTAAGATGCTAAATTTATTTTGTATCTAAGGATTCTCTGAGAAAAAAATATAAATTCTAGAAAAGAACTGACACAAAACATCGCAAATTGAACCAAAGAAAATTAAAATATAGTGTATTTCCTCATGAGTGAACCTATGTTGTTGTTATATTTAATCTTGGAATTAATCCAAATTTAAATCATTTGGGGTCATTTCTATAAATGTAGCTTCATGATTTTGGAAACACAGAAGGATTCCTTGAGGGATTATCCTGAATATATCCTAGGTCTGAAATATATATATATATATATATATAAAACTATATTTGCAAATATGAAAATAGCAACTAAAGGATTTACTGTGATAGGACTCTAATTAAAATTGCAAAATATTGAATTTCAGGAGCTTATGCCTTTACTCATCAAACATCTTCAGTTCTTTTTACATCAAAGCTATTCCTTTTACTAGTTTATATGTTGTAGATGAATCATGAATTTATCTCATTTTAGTCTCTTAGGCAGTGATTACATAAGTATTTCAATAACACAAAAAATGATCATTCTACTTTGTGTTATTGAAAAACATTACTGAGAAAAATGCTCTCCATACTGCTTTGTTTCAGTCTAGACAAGTATTTTTTACATAAATAAAGTTTTTTAAATGATAATTGGAGGCTTGAGAGATAGTACCATGGTTCCCAAGCCATACTAGGAATAATCCCTGAGCCCAGCACCTAGAGTAAGCCCTTAACACTGCCATATGTGGCCCCAAAGCAAAACAAACGAAAACCAGAAAAAGTTGATCTTATAGTCTAGAGATATATAAAAAATAATTGCAATAAATGTCTTCTAACTGCAATGATATTAAAGCTTCCTCTTTTGAACAAGAAGTAGAGCAAGAATACTACTAGTGCACCCCATTAAAGTCACATTTGAGACCCTAGCCAGTCACCTGACAGAAGAACAGTGGTTAGCAATGCATTACCATAGCTTTCTTTTATAATAATATTTAAAGCACTTAATAGTCTTATTATTATGTTCTTAATTAAAGATCATTGGAAATTGCAATATTTTTAAATATCAATGTAGCATGCTAAAAAGTCATTGTTTTAGCTAATGGCTTTTAAACTCATACCTTTATATTGGCCAAAACACACATCACAAACAAATGCAGATGTCCCTACCACTTTCAGGTTAAAACTGTATATCTCCCTCTCCCTACCCAAATTTCACCTCACGTATTACTTTGATAACTTGATTACTTTGATGTTTTCTCCTTTCACTTGTTTTCAGTCTCACATAAATATATATCCAGAACTGATTTATTAATAAAATATGCCCAGCTTTGACCTTGATGCTTCAAATCACAAAGATCAATCATTTACATATCAGTATTTTCATTGCCTGCTAATTGTGCACTTAAGAAATAATTGGTAACTTGACATAATTTCAGGGAAATGAAAGAGTTGAGCTGAAGATACACATAGAAATGATTCACAATGTTGTGTGAGTGTATTAATACTACTCTGACTAAGAGAGTATATTATGTTCCATAAATATGCATAACAGTAACTATAATTTACTGATGATGAATAAACAGGTATCATCGCATCTAGAAATTTGTGTTCAAGTTGCAAGTTACCTTTACTGAATAATAACTGAAGTCCAGCAGAAAAGAAAAATAACCTGCCAAAAGTGATACAATCAGTCAATTAGTAAGTGAAGGACCTGAGATATGAATACATGAATACATGTATCATAAAAAGGCCTTGTTCATTTCTCTATGGTGCAACATAACTCAAAAGTTTTTCAGGAACCTGAGGGACAGCTCAATGGGCTCCACACTGGCTCTGTATGTACATCATCCAGGTTTGATTCTGAACACTGCTTGTCCCCTGTACACAATCAAAAACAGCCCCCAAGCACAGAACCAGAAGCAAGCCCAGAGCATTACCAAGTGTCATCCTAAAACAAAAACAAGTAAACAAAAAGACTTTCAAATATTTGGGGAATAGGAAAAATGCTTGTTTATCTCCTCCCACAATCACAGCAAACCTACTGCAAAACTTGGATTCGTAGGCATAGAAACTGCTCTAAACCCCTGATGAGCAAACTTTTGAAATACAGCAACAATGCTGATTGGAAGCAGAAATACTATCACCACGAAAGAAACCCCGCCTCTGAGGTACAATCTGGAAAAGATTTCTAAGTTGTAAAACTTTACAGTGGGTTTGAAGTAAAGGTTTTTCAGACATTCAACATCTTAGTCCTATGACCCAATTCTTACAGCAGTGGAACAGGAGGCACGGAGCGAATAGGGTATAAGGGCCCAGGAGCACAATTGTACAGTGGCACTTGTGTTGCACTCCACTCACCCTAGTTCAACCCCCAGCACTATAGACTGTGAGCACTATCAGAAGTGATCCCAGAGCATCCTGGGATATAGCTTACCCCACACAAATGTTTTTAAATTAAATATAGGGCTTCGGCAAGGATGGTAATCACTGATGGGTGCACATGACATCCTTTAAAAAGCTTTATTAAGAGCAATTCTGGAGGACCCTGTATTGAATCTTATTTTCCTAGGTAACAGATTCTGAGACCAAATCTTGAGAAGAACTGTACTCATCTCTAGTAAAAAGCTTAGCAAATGAAGACTGAGAGGTTAATATTGAGGTTATTATTACTTATTTCTGACAGACCAAAAGATCTAGTCCCTCCAACCCACAGCTGACTTTCAGAAAACAAGTTACATAATTAAAAATGGAAAGAACCCTGCCGACTTCCTACAGCATGTACTCTTTTCCCAGGGAGGCTCCACTGCTTACAGTGCTCCCTTGGAAGCCCATAGTCAGGCTCTGCCCTCCGTTATCTGAGAGCACATGATCTGTCAGCATCTGGCACTGACTCCAGCGTCCACTGAACCCTTGCCTCAAGAAGGCTTGTTCGTCGCTATTTGCAGTTACACAACCTGATGGCTGCTGGACACTGCATGCTCTGAACACAGGCCCTTTGAAATTTGGTATGTAGATGCTTCTGAATACGTGCAACGCTTGGTCACTCTGGATAACTCAATCATAGGTCTTTGGTTTCCATCCAGCAAAATGTATATTCTCAATGTCACGTGGTATGTATTTACCAAGTAGATCACATTTGTGACAATAAAAAAACACTAAGAATGTTTTTTAAAAGGTGCTTGCGGGAATGGAGCGATAGCACAGTGGGTAGGGCATTTGCCTTGCACTCCGCCAACCAGGGTTTGATTCCCAGCTCAGATATGGTCCCCTGAGCAGCTGTGCATCGCCAGGCGTGACCCAAAAAAGAAAAAAAAAAGTGCTTGAGAGGAAGTACGAAAGTTAAGGTGCTTCCCTTGCTAGAGAAAAACCCCAGTTATATACTTACACATCACATATCGTTCTTGAGCACTGCCAAGAGTAAGCCTCAAGCACAGCCAGGTTCATCCCTCCACACGCAAAATGTAAAATAAAAACCATAGATTTGTATATATCTAAGGGCAAAAAATGAGCAGATTGTTCGTAAGAAAGGAATATAAACCTTAGCAAAAGTTTTTTTTTTAAAGTGTACAGCTCCATAATGTGGAAAAGATAACTTTTTATAAAGAAGGACATTGCATGTGTGTGTAAAGGCACAGAGACACCTCGTTGCATAGAACAACAGATCCAAAATGTCAGCCATTACCTAGGGGGGCTTTTAAGCCACGGTACATTGGGGAGTGAAGTGAGGTAGAACTGATAAACTAGGAATATGTGTATCTTTTTTGGTTTTAGAACATTCCTGGAAAGGAAATAATAAAGAATGGATTGACAAATATGTTGAGTAAAAAGCTTTGTGTATATGTGGTTCGCTTATTTATATGCAATGAGAATATTTAAAATGTTTTCTTTGGACAACTTAAAGAGGGATAAATTGAAACACAGTGTATACCACAGGGAGAGGATAAGATTCAGAATACAGAGAGGTATCTTTTCCACATCAGAATAGGATTAGCTTAGGGCTGGAGCAATAGCACATCAGGTAGGGCATTTGCCTTGCACGCAGCTGACCTGGGTTCAGTTCCCAGAATTCCATATGGTACCCTGAGCACCACCATGAGTAATTCTTGAGTGTATAGTCAGGTATGACCCAAAAAGCAGAAAAAGAAAAGGATTAGCACCTGTGCTAAGGTTTGAAGTGAAGTGATCAGTAAGTTTTTTCTTCGTAGCAAGAGACACTCATATATTTGATTATATATTTCATTATCCTATTTTAAAATAATATATATTTACTCTTCTAATATTATAATGCATTTAAGAAGTAACTTCAATCTTATTACTGTGTCACTGTATCATGAGTTAATAAAATATTATATATATATATATATCTTCATGCAGCATAAGCTGGAATTTTAGCTCATTCATATCAGATAATTCACACTTTACTATCATCTATTGTGACTAATCAGAAACTAGTAAATCTTTTTAATATAAGAGATACCTTACCTTTTTAGATTAATCAATAGCAGAAGAAAATAAAACCATCTTTCTCTTCACTATATCAATTGCACCTCAAACAGAAGCCACTTTGAACATTGTTAATTAGTAATTCATGTGTTCTCATATTATGAAGGAAGATACCTTATTATCCATCCATTTCACTTTTTTTATTAACATACGACTCCAGGTATTTTTACACCTTTTGATTCTTTCTTTCTGGTGGTGTGATGTCTCAACTTTACTAATGAGTTTTGCAAAGTTTGGGCCTGTCATTACCTACACACTTCCTTATTCCTTTCCCATAGCAACGAGTGACAGTGTCAGTGAGTGGGTCGGTGCTGCTGTTTATGGAATTCAATGAATTAAGCTTTATAAATTAGGAATTCCAGCTTCATAAGGCATGAAGTAATATTTTGGTTTACGTTTGACAATGTTGGTCCTAGTTACTTTTTCTTTTTTTCCTTGTTTTTGTTTTTGAGTCATCCTCAGAAGTGCTACATTCAAGGATCATTCCTGAAGGGGCTTGAGGAACCCTATGAGGTGCCAGTGATAGAAGCTGGGTGGACCACGAGCAAGGCAAGCGAGTTGTCCATACTACTCTCTCTCCAGTCCCTATTCTAATTCTGATTCCAGAGCATGAATGCGAGAGTAGATTTATCTACTTTTATTTATTTAATTCAAAAGTGTGTCCTACTTCAAAGTCTATAGAGCATATAATTCATGAACGTAATTAGAAAGTAGCTTATTTTTTGGTGGGTTCATCAAAGCTATGCATCTTATTGCTGGATATATAGCAAAAGTCTTTGACAGGTTCGCTCCTTACTTGCAATCTGACCTTCAAAATAATTTACATTTCTAATATGAAAATAGTCCTTGTCCTATATAAGTTATATAAATATGGAAATATTAAAATGAGACTTGACTTGTGCCCCTTCCCAATCATTATTCAACCCACCACTTCTTAATCAAACCACAAATACCAGAACTTAGCTTGACCTGTTTTAGAGTAGAAGAGAAAGGAAGAGAGACAGAGAGAAAGAGAGAGAGAGAGAGAGAGAGAGAGGAACAAATGTGAAAGAGATTTGGAGGGGAAAATAAATGAGCATTTTTAATAGAGGGACCTGAAAAAATGTTTCAATTTTTGAGTAAGGAAAACTACTACACAATAATGTGGTCTAAACATCATACAGATATGAATCTATTTTCATTGCAATGTATGAGATACTCCATTCCAGCTGGTATTACATTAGTCAGGACCAAATACCCTCATTATATTTTATCTGATCATGTCATGATTCCCTAGAAATATCCAATTGCCTCTCTAGACAACTTTTATCCCCAGTTGTCCTCAAGTTTCATGCAAAAAGTCATTAAGAAAAAAAAAATTAAAGTGCAGAGAGTCATTAAGGAAAAAGAGGCTTTTCCCTCAGAAGAAAGCCTGAAATAAAATTTGTGTCTCAAGAGTTCATAAGGGCTGGAAATCTCCAGATACCAGGACTGAAGAAAGAGAAAAAGGCTCATGTAGGTCATTATGAGAGGGTCCCCGTGGACACCTGAGCGGCTTGCCTCGGACCAACCACGGTGCCGACAGAATGCTTTTAGAATCGACGTCTCAGGATCTGTGGGAAGTCAGGTGGATCTATACTCATCCCTTCTTTAGAATTTTCCTCAGGGATATTAGCTCCTCCACATGGCAGAAAACAAAAGACAAGTGAGTGTTGAGCTGAGACACTTGTCAGTGTGAAGTGACTGGAATCCTGGTACTGCCTGCTGTGACCGGGCTGACAGCAAAGTGAAGCCAAGAGGGTGTGAGACAAGTCAGCAGTGTAATTGGGCAGAGGGAGTCAGGATTCTATTTCTGTTCTCTGGATGTTATGAAACAATTATTTGTGTCAACATAGAAAGTGGTCTTTCATGGAAAAGGTATTTTATGTCAAAATATAGAAATGCAACTGCAAATGTGTGTTTGCAAATCCAGGAGTCAAACTAAGCATAAGATCATCTAGTTCACTCAAAGTACTTACCTTGTTTTATCAAATTAGTAACATTTGATTAATTTTTATAAGTAATTATACTCATAGATTACTCTATATTTGTCTTTTAATTATATAAATCAATATTTATATTTTGAATTTGGAAGTCAGAATTTTAAAAAAATTAAACAGAAAAGAAAAATCTTTTAGTTGATAAAATTACTAATTTTTCCCACTAAGTACTACTTAGTGGGAAAATGCATTTCTTCAGGCATATTGTCAATATATGTCTATCTCTGTTCACCAGCTTAGTGAAAATGTATGAAATGTCAGTCTTTCTATACTAAAATATGATCTTTCCTCAATCACCTATAAATGAAAAGTTTATTAGTAGAGATATGACATTATCTCAAGACAAGTTATCCACTGTACTAAAAGCATGGAAGTATGATTTAGAATTTAAGCCAATTATTTGGCTATTAAGTCTTAAGAGAAAATAATAAATTAATTAAATATTAAATTAAAAAACTGACTAAAAATTTGGCAGATATATGGTAAGTGTACAGAATTGTACACTTTGTACAACAGACAGTAACAAAGTATTTAGGCTTATAAATCATTTGATATGTTTTCTATCCCTCCAATACAATCTTATTTTTAATGTTCTCTTTGTAGAATATCACTATTAATTTCTTGAGAACAATGGGAATGAAAACTAGAAAAATGGAAAAACAGTGAGTTTCTAGTATTTCTGAAGTATAGTGGAAAACTTCAGCTTCAGTAGAAAAGGCAGATGAAGGATTAGAAGTATTAGCTAACCTGGAGGAAGAGTCATAGCAACCAAAGCAAAAATTAAACAAAGGTAGTTATAAATCTGTAAGCTAAAACAACCTGACATCTAAAATAGGTATTCCTATTTGGTCTAATCAATGCAAGTTTCCAATACTCAAATATTAGAATGCATTGAATCACAATGGCAGAGATCCTAGGCAATTGTGAAAATAATCATGATAGTTTTCAAATAATATCAAAGGTAAAAACCCTAGAATTGGTGACCAGGGATGGCTCCATGGCCAAAGTACCTGCCTTGCAAGCAAAAAGCCCCGGCTCTGATCTTCACTGCTGCACATGTGTGTCCAATGTAGTCCCAATAGTTCTGCTATTTAGGACCACTGATAACACTGTGTGTCCTTGCCAAATGCCACAGCAAGGCCTAAAATTTTTTAAAAAGGTGCAAGTACCACTGCCTGGTGTGTAACCTCTGAGCACACACGTGTGAGTGCCAACACTGAAGAGTTCTGAGCCCTGGAGGGCACTACCCCTGGAATGTGTGTGACTCTCATTGATTCCACTAGGGTGAAAGGTGGTAGTTTCAATTCAAATTCTATCAGATAGCATCCGATCACAGTTTACCAAACTCAAGAAATAATTCAACAAAAACCAGAGATTCCATTCTAGGATAAGGAAATACCATTTGTGACAATTACTGGAAACTCTTTCACCACTAATATGTTGCAAGAATGCAAGTCCAGCTGGATCAATAAGGATGTCGGGTCTATCCAAAACTTAATTCTCAATTGTCTTGTCTGTGACATTCAGGACTGTTTGAAGGGGGTCGACTGTCAGCTGCGCCTCTCTTCTGCCTCGAGTTTGTGGGATGTTAGCATATGGTCTAGCATTTGGATACTGGTCTTTGCAATGGGGGTTAGTAGATGGGCTGAAACCTGCAGTGTTTTCAAATGTCAGCTGCTGAGATTCTTCTTCCAAATACCCTAAGGGAGTGATTACCTTGACAGATAATATGTGGCTACTAGACTTCATTCTTTAGCCTTCTTTGCTTGTCAACCTCAGTCTATGAAATGTTAAATTGGAATAGAAAGTTATTCCAAAAGTTATTAAATATAGAAAGTCATTCGGTGCACCTTCACCAGTCTTAGTCTCAGAGACTCGAAAGCTATCATCATAGTTCTTTGAGAACCAGTATGGCCAGTCCTTCGGGTTTATGTCTGAGTAGGCTGAGCTAATATAACTGGCAAAAAAAAAAAAAAAGAAGAACAGTAATAACTAAAAATTTGAGCAGGAGTCAGGTACCTCTGACCCTGGTTTCGCTCCAAAATCATCGCAGATCTTGGGCCTATATTTTTCTGAGCACATTTGCTCCCTTCTCATTTAGGATCTCTGGCAAACCTAATCCACGGGTCACCCAGAATAAAACACACTCAACCAAACACAGACTTGCTCCTACGCATCAGTCTTGAGTGTTTGCTGCAGGAATAAACTTGGCCAGCAAATAACGCTCCCGCTGAGCAGCTGACAAGCTAATGGATCTTGTAAATACCTCGCCTAGATCCCCTGCCTTTAATACAGGGGAACTTTGCCCAGTGCTTCTATAAGCATCTGAATGCTAAGCTTTTGCTTCTAAAAGCATTATGGATTAGTTACCATAGAAAACAGAACTTAATTCTACTCTTTCTAAATAACACTTCCTATTTTTCCTCCGCAGAATCTCATCTTGAGCATTTATAGGTGCCCCTTTGGATGCCAGATCAATATCAAGCTTTTGTGTAGAACCGTTCGTAAACAAAGCACAGGCAAAGCCTCACCTTCAAGCCTCCTTATTAAATCAGCCACCTCTTCTTCAGAGCTTTCAGAGTCCTGCTCTGTTACATCACAATGCCTCTGCATGTGAAGGGACAACTAGACAATGCTTAGCAACTAGCAAAGGTAATGCCTTTTCTCTCCGTTTCTAGGGACGGTATTTATAAATACCACACACAAAACAGAACTTCATGAATTTGGTTTTCAAATGTCTCCACAGAGTGCTCCTTTTATAAATGAAGCATAATCCATCATTCATGAGTCACTCCACAATTCTGAAGTTGAGTTATTTATAAAAGAGCTAACATTGGTGAAATAAGTTAAATAAGGGACTAGATTTTAAATAAAAATAATAATAATAATGGTAGTTGGGGACCAAAAGAGAAAATACAGTGGGTAGAGCATTTGTCTTGCATGTGCTTAATCTTGTCTTGCATGGGCTCAAACTCAGGCCTCATAAATGATCCTCTCAGTCTGTCAGGAGTGATCCCTGAGCATAGAGCCAGGAGTACGCCCTGGCTGTGGCCCAGAAGCAAACAAACAAAAATAAATAAAAGGTAACATGGAGGACAATCTTTGTGAAAGCTGTACTTATAGAACATTTAAATGTTTTGCATTATTCCATAACATTCTCCTTTTCTGGTCATGGAGGGTCCCTGATGGTACTATGCTTAAGAGGCTGATCTATGATGAGGATCGTATGTGAGGATCTTGAGCACATTTAGTATGCAGTTCAGCGCTTTGAGCTAGTTTTCCAGTCCCTGTTTCTGTTTTTTCATTGAAGAAAAGAAATAGACTTTTGGGTGTTTGTTTTGTTTTGTTTTTCCTTCCCAGCAATGATGATTGACTTATCCTGATTCAGCTCTTCTCATTCACTCAACTCCTGAAGAAATGAAAAAGTCCTCCTTTATGAAGTTTCCTTGTGGTTGTCTCCTTTCGTAAATCATGAACTAAGACTACACAGACGCGTAGCCTCCCAATTTCTAAAACATGGCTACGGTCTCCCATGAGCAGAAATAAAATGTGTGACACAATTTAATTGGTTCCATGTAGAGCATAAGCACATGAGCACAGTCAGTTTTAGATATTTGTTTATTTATTTATATTTTATTTAGGGGAGTTGGTCCACACCTAGATGGTGCTGCTCTGGGTTTACTCTTGGCTTTCTGTTCAAGGAGCATTCTTGATGAGTTTAAAGTGACTGTATGTGGTCAGAAAGATCAAAGTGGGGTCAGCTTGTGCAAGGCCAACAATCTACCTGGTGTACAACCTGTTTTTCCATCATTGAGGCCCCTAAAATTTGGATTTTTAAATGAAATTTTGAAGAATTGAAACACCACTGGATGTACTCCAACTCCCTACTTCTAAAGGAAACCTCAAAAATTGGTATTTTTCTGCATATTAACAAGAAACTCATCAAGTGTGGTCCCAATGACACATAAGAAGGACAAATATGACAACCCATCTAGGGACGGAACTTAGAGACTCATTTGTCTTTATATGTTCTATGTATTTTACAGCATTTAAATTAGTCATAAAAATAATAAAAAGAAGTATTTTTAGCCTGTCTCTTCTTAATTTTAAAGGCAAAAATCAAATAAAAGGTGTACCCTTCCACCAACCATACTCCACAGAATTGCAGGGAAGGTATAGGATAACATTGGTTTTGTCCTTTTAGCCTTGCCGCAGAGAACTTAGTTTACCTTAAAGCAATGTCATTTCTGTATGGACACAGGAAGACAGTTAATATTATGTTTTGTAACTTGGGAGTTGATTGGCTCCAATAATATTTACTCCTGGCCATTTTCTTTCTCGACTCAGTTGCCCTTAGTTCCTAGGACCCCAAAAGCAGGGTCCCGACGAGGTAAGGAATGGACTCAGGGCAAGCTGTGAGCTACCCTGGCATCCAAATAGGACAGACCAAAGCGCCACAATACTCAACTATAAGTTGAGAGCATGGTCATAGACAAATGCTGTCATGATCCAAAAGTAATGATGAGACTAGGACCCTGCTGGGGTTAGGAAGACTAACCTGGCCTGAGGACTATGGTCTGGAAGACATCTCACATCTATATCGTGAGATGTCCTCAGAAAGAAACAAACTTAAAGTTTGATATATCTCTTATTTTGCTCATACATAATGACATTGCTAGAAATATTTGAAGTAGATTTACTATAACTATTTAAGTATATTACTAGCTGAGGAAAAAAGAAAGCAACACACCCTGGATGGGATCCCACCCTTAATCGGATCTCCTAGTAATCTGGCGTAATCTCCTTAGATGAGATTTTATTAATCTCCTGGAGGAGTGGTCTTACACCTCTTCGTTGATTTACTAATGTTCAACCTACCTTCTGTCACCACTCTATGTGATTGCTATCTAAACTAAGACTGCAAGAAAAGACACGGAAAGGAGAAGACACAGAGGAGAGAAGACACAGAAGAGAGAAGACAGAAGTAGAGCACAGAAATGGAGAGAGAAGACACAGAAGCGAGGAGGAAATACAGAAGCAGAAGGAAGACACAGAAGCAGAGCACAGGGAGAAAGAGAATCAGGGAGTCATTGGAGCCAGAAGGAGGGCAAAAAAAAAAGCACAAAGCAAGTGA
The DNA here is from genome assembly GCF_027595985.1 of Sorex araneus. Classification (NCBI taxonomy): domain Eukaryota; kingdom Metazoa; phylum Chordata; class Mammalia; order Eulipotyphla; family Soricidae; genus Sorex; species Sorex araneus. Next base: position 55,020,948 of record NC_073308.1, on the reverse strand, counting down.
GAATCGGAGTCAGAGTCAGAAGTGAGAGCGAGTGGGGCTCCAGAGACTGAAGCAGAAGGGCTCCGGACAAAGAGATCAGAAGAAGAGAGATTGGAAGAGACCAGAGGAGAGACAACAGAGACAGAGTTAGAGATAGAGAGACAGACAGAAGAGAGCACAGCGGCACACACAGAAGCAGAGCACAAAAGAGGAACCATCCTGATCCGGTCCATACACAGTGTCTCGAGAGCACCGAATGCGAGCGGAGGGAGAGAGAGAGAGAGAGAGAGAGAGAGAGAGAGAGAGAGAGAGAGAGAGAGAGGGAGAGAGTTGCCTCGAGAGCCTGCAAACACAGCACACACACATCAACCCCCTTTTGGACACGCTTGTAGTTTTTACAGAAGGAATAACATTTTGACAAAATGCCAGAATTTATACACCACAGTATAATCTGCACTGAACATAGAGCAACAAGCTGAGATATAGGATATCTTTACCCTGGAGTTTTAGAACTTCTGAGCTTAGTGTGCTGGAAAGGAGGGACTGAAGTCAGAATTTGAGCTAAGTTGTTGTTGTTGTTGTTTTAACTTTTGAAGTGTCATTTTCAACAAACCTTGAGGATTATAAACTGAATGAAAACCTATGTAAATCCTAGCCTTACAGAATCACTGTCACTGTCATCCCATTGCTCATCGATTTGTTCAAGCGGGCACCAGTAACATCTCTCATTGTGAGACTTATTTGTTACTGTTTTTATAGAATATACTGTCAAAATTATTTCCTACAAAATGGTTGCAAGATTTATTAAATTTAACATTTTTCCTGCAGTTAAATTCTTGGTATGCAAATAAAAATAGAGGAGAAAATATAGAATATATGTTTTCTCAAATTTTGAACTGTTATTTTTTTCCCCAAAAAGTTAATATGATAATAAAAGTATAGAATAGCTGAGTACAATATGTGATTTCAAAAAGCTGAGTTTGAAATGATAAAATTGGATCTATGTATCTCCAATTTCTTTAACATAATAAAATTAAAACATGACAAAACTTTGCCATTAGGAAATCAACTTTGCCTTTTAATTATTATAAAACATAAAATCACCACAATGAGGTTTGCTGTCATTTTGATATGGCACTTATTAAGCTAATTATGAACGTAAAATGAAACTGGTAGCTATACCTTCTGCTTGATTCTCTTATTTAGATGCAATCCCCTCAACTCTGTGGTCTAAATGAGTGAACATGACATTAGTAACCTGACCATCTGTACTCAACAGTGAATCCATGTAGAGAATCCAGATAGCAAATGCTGAAGTGCAGTGAATCTAGGTGAAAAATGATGAAATGATAAATATTTAGGGGGAAGGTTTCCATCCCTTTATTTTGTCCATTCCATCTCTTCCCTCCATTCCTTCTTTTGCTTTCTTTTTTTTCTTTTCTTTTTTTCTCCATTCCTTCTTTTCTTTCTTCTGTCCTTCATTTCTTCCCTCTCTTTTTTCCCTAGAAGGTATCTTTGATCTTTTTGGTTCTACAAGAAAGCTTGCTGGTGTTTGCACAGTGAGTAAGACACCTGGCATTAATAGTCAGAACTGATATGATGGTACAAGCACTTGTAAGCAAGAATGAACTGAGTAAAAATACAGTTTTATTCTAAGCAGCATGTAATGATGTAGCAAGTGGCATTTCCCATTCCAGATCTAGTCTCTCTACTTCCTTTGTCTATTGTACTTCTGACTTGTTAAGAATAGCACACTCTCTAATTTCTGTTCCTCTCTAGCATTTGGGAGTTTATATTACTAAGTATTTCAGATGAGTTTGGTAAATTTGTTGTTATTTCAGTCTGCTTCAAAATGCCAATGTCTCCCAAAAACCCATGCATGGGAGGAAAGATTAAACATAGTAGAATTGTTATTCCTTTATATTTAAAGATATTTCTAAATAAATAGCTGTATATTTCTAAATTTAACAGCAGACATTGTAGCAGTGGAGTGATTATGAAAATGTCAGTTTTACTAAACTATCTCACTATTGTAAACTACACATTTAAAAACTCATTTATGCATCTCACTCAAGCCTAAAGTACAACTGGGGTGAAATTGGAATGTTTGGTTAATGTACAATAAAAAATGTAAATGGCCCTTATGGTAGTAATAGGAATACAATCACACTCCCTAAATATTAATGAAGAGCTATTTACTTCCTGTGTTTAGAGCCACTCAAACTTATTTCTAGTCAGTATATATAATATAAATATAAAACTTATATTTATAAAAACAAATATATATAAAAACAAACATATAAATAATATATAAACAAATATAAATATTTTTGTTATTCTATTGCTATGAAGTCATATATTTTAAATTATTAAAATGTTATTTTAAATTTCAGAAAAAAAGTATTAAGGGGGAAAGAAGATGAAAATGAGAAAAATTTACAAGTAAAAGCATAAGAAAAGTCAAAGGGAAAGTTGTTTATATTTTAATACAAGCCAAACTGGTGTGAACCAGTTTAAAAATTAGAAGGAATTTCAGAGGTGCAGAAATAAGAATGTTATCTCCAAATTTTAAGAAAAACATGATTAGGAAATTTGAGACTATACTATAGGCATTGAAATTTCCAATGGATGAAAATACAAGCATCTTGTTGCGTTGGGCATGGTAAAGGTACCCAGATTGAAAAAAATGGGGGGGATTTGAGAAAATTTAAGCAAAGACACAACTACAAGCAGAGATACTTATCTTCATTGTTCTTTGGCTGGGGATTGATGTTCAGTATAAGTCTCTGGTTTCTAGGGAGTTGACTGCATAACAAGCAGTCTTCTTGAGGGAGACGTGTGAGGAGATTTCCAAGATTTCCAATATATGTATTTAATAACCATACTAACAATAACAGGGGAATAGATTTTGGGAAAGTTTTATTATTGAATTAGGATCAATTATAAAACTTTATACAAGGATCAAGGATCAGAGTGGTAAGTACAACAGGCAGGGTGTTCGCCTTGCACACAGCTATACATGCATTTATCTTAACTCTGTTCCAAACATTGCTAAATTAATAAGAAAATAGGATGAATACTTACATGTAGAGGAAGTAAGATGGAAGGGGGTACTGTTGCTGGCAGATAATTCATGTTTGAAAATAATAAATCCATATATTTATCTAGCATCATCTACTAAGAGCCAGTAACTTAATTTCTTTCCTCATTCTAATAGTCTTATGGGATACATACTATCATTATCCACAATTTACATGTGATTTAAGCATAGAGAGACTGGATATTTGCCCCAAATCACATACTTAATCAGTGTCCAAGTCAGGGCTTGAACCAAAATGTTTAATCTCCAGAACTTGGACACCTAACACTATTTGTTATATTAAGCTGGGTGAATAACTAATTAAAAAACAAACAAACAACAACTAAACCAACTTCTCCCTTGTGTGACTGCCAAGAAAGAAAACTAAAACTGAATAATTAATCTGGTTGAGCCACGAAATCAGGGAAATACTCAGAAATTGGAGACACATATTTATTTGAAAGTAGTGTGGGTCAGAGACTGTCAGAGGGAATACATTGAAAGCCAGAGGATGATGAGTTAAGACCACAGCCTTCTCGGTTCATAAATCAATTAATTCTTAGACCTAGAGATTCAGTCAAAGAACTAAATAAAGAAAATAGAGAGATCAAGAGAAAAGGCTAAGATATACCTGCAATTGTCATGTTTTAATGGTTATACCCATAGGGGTATAACCAAAGATTAAGTATAAGGGTGTAGACAAAGAGTCTACATATCTTTGAAAGTCAATATAGTTTGACAGATAGTTGGAAGAAACCTTGCTACATTGAAAATAAAGGTTAAACAGAAAAGTTGAATTAAAGGAGAATAATCTTAGCAGAAAGAAGACAAGGAGATATGGGGATCACCTGGAAATTTTAGAAAACCTACCATTAATTCACCCAGAAAACTAGAAAACAAAAACTCTTATTTTTATGATACAGAACCAAAGAATCAAATGAATCTTGAAGCCGGAAGCAGCTGAGCTGGGAAGAAAGGCTGACCATGGGAAAATGGGCTGAGCTGAGTGGGAAACGCATGGTCACCAGGCATGAATTCCACTAATGACTGTCAGGGAAAGAACAAGGCATCATACCAGCAGCTCCACACCAAGGTCTGCTATCTTTTGTCAGAATATTCATCTTCTGGCTGTTTCCCATAAAAGAAAGGGAAATCTATAGATAAGTTTTTAAATGCTCTTTTGGTAAGGAAGAAACAAGGGGGTGGGAATTACCACTTGAGAAAAGTGATGCAAAGGGATGAAGATAGAAAACATAAGTCAAGCAGCATATATTAATAGAATGAGCACTGACATATTCACAGTGTGTGTGTGTGTGTGTGTGTGTGTGAGAGAGAGAGAGAGAGAGAGAGAGAGAGAGAGAGAGAATTGGATTCACAGCACATCTCTACTTTCGGCATGTTGTTTTCGGTTCTGGAATCTCCTTGTCCTCATTAGTGAAACGAAGAGACTATTGTGTACTACATAAACTCTATGAGATAATCAGAAAATTTTAAATGTCTAACATATTCTAGATTTTATAAGAATTGTCATCTCTCCCACATGAATACCTTTTATAGCAACCAACCAAATCGGGAAATTTGCCATTTTCTCATTCATTCATAAATGCACTAATTTATTTCCATGTACATTATGTTTTCCTTACTAACTGGAAGAAGAGTGTCCCAGGGAAATGTCCATCAACTCTATACAGTGAAGAAGCAATCACCATTAAGTTTTATGAACAAAATGTTAAGCGCTTGTGAATCTAAACTGTGATCCTGCCAAATCATACCATACAAAACATAAAAACACTAGCATATAGCAAAAGCATAAATGCACTGATGAATACACAATCTGCATAAATTATCAGAGAAGTACTTATAGGGTTAATCTCATAGCTTCGAACACATCATACCTAGAACTGCAGCTGACACAAACCCCAAACTGAAGATTGTTTGTGCTTTTTACCTTTTGTCATAAGAGTAAAACTCTTGATTTTTTGGGTTAGCAACTACAGCTTTAAACCCTGATCTTCCCATACATGCACTGACGTAAAGAAGAGGGTATCTGTACTTAGTACTTCTCAAACGCTTTGTCTTGAGTAATAAGCATTTTTCTAACCACTTAAGGCAAAGAAACAAATGGCTAGCATTGTAGATTCAATTTTCTACTGAAGCACAATCATTAATAATTCAGTCAACCCATAAGCAAGACACATGGCATGTTAAACCCTGGTGAGATAGGAAACAGACTTAGGGGGTGCAAAGTAGGAAGCTGTTGTACTGTTTGCTGAGGGGAGACCTTACTAAATGGATAAATGAAACTGAAATGTAAACAAAGCTGAGATCTATGGGGAGAGAAAAGAAGTTGCAAATGCCCTGAGGCATGTTCTTGTCCCCTTGTAAAAGAACTGCAAAGTGAGGCTGCACAACAGTAAGAATGATCTAGGGAGAATAGTAAAAGATAAAGGCCAAAGTGAAGAGGAAAACAAAGGAACTTCTGGGCCCTCTACAGACTTGGAAGAATACTGACTTCTATCCTGCATGAAAAAAAACAAGAATAGAAAGGTTTGAGTGGAGCCAATAGTCTGGGTTATTTGTTATAAGGATCATTCTGGAAAATCTATTGAAAATAGATGACAGTGGGATCAAAAGTGAGGCTGGGCATTAGTTAAAAGTCTATTTCAATCATGAGAGTGAGAAATCATTGTCCTTATTAGTGATGAATGCAATGGGAAAGAGCTAGGAAAAAGGAGGCTTGCTGAAGTCCTACAATGTGAGAGACAGCAAACGTAGTTAAAGACAGCAGGGGCAAGAGTTTGGGCTTCATGGTCATGGCGCTAGGGGAAATGCAGTTGGGATGGAGAAAGAACACTAAGTAAATGTTGATTGGAGGGATCACCCGGGGTGGGAGATGTGTGCTGAAAGAGAGACCTAGGACCAAACACGATGACCTCTTACTATCTGAATTGCAAACCATAATGCCCCAAATTATGGTTTGGGGTCAAAAATCAGGGATGCTGTCTCGTTTGCCAAGGCACCAAAAATCAGATGGGCCAGTCATGTAATGTGATTCAGAGACGACCACTGGACTAGAGCTGTTACCGACTGGATTCCACGGGACGTCAGAAGACCTCTTGGCCACCCTCCAACTAGATGGTCAGATTTCTTCATCAAATCCCTGAATGAACGATTTGAGGCTCTTCCTGTTCCTGGAGCAAGCAGATACCATTGGACTGCACTAGCACGTGACAGGGACAAATGGAGGTGTTACTGGCGCCTGCTCAAGCAAATCGAAGATCAACGGGACTACTAGTGATACAATGCCCCAAATTAGAGAGAGAGTAAAATGGATTGTATCTGCCACAGATGCAGGGAGTAGGGTGGGGTGAGAGTGGTTGGTGGGACACTGGGGACAATGGTGGTGGAAATGTGCACTGGTGGAGGGATGGGTGCTCCAGCATTGTGTGAATGAAATGTAATCCTGCAAGTTTGTAACTGTATCTCACGGTGATCCAATAAAACTTCTTAAAAAAATTAAAAAGACTTTAAGCTTCAGTGACTAGAAAACAAATGTTGTTATCTACTAAGATAGACTTTGCTCAAAACAAGGTAGGAAAAAGAACTCAAATTGAAGAGGAGGGCAAGTTAAGAGTCAAGAATTGAAGGGCAGGTTAAGGGTTAACCGCTGAAGTTGCCCTTTGTAACTACTTGACTGCTTTGAAAGATGTCTTCAGGACCTACCCCTGGGCAGGACTCTGTCACCAAATGGGCCAACAAACTGCCCCTAGGAACTGTAAACAAACATCTGCTCAAAACGGTCAACAAATGTTGAAATTAGCATATTAAGTGAAATAGGTGTGGTTTTCCCTTTTGTATGATTTTCCTATTGATCCAATACCTGTGATTTTCTTTGATATGTATGATTCTCCTTTGATTCAATACATGTAATTTTCCCCCAATATGTGTGATCCCCTTTGATATATAGATGTGATTCCCTTTGATATGTGAGATTTTCATTTGTCAACAAATGTTTAGATATGCAAATTAAGTGATCTATGTGATTCCCTTTGATATGTGAGATTTTCATTTCTCCCCCAAAAGGGTATAATACAGCCTGCTTTTTGGAGGTCGGGGCCTTCAGTTATGCCACGCTATTAAGGCACAATTGAAGGTCCCAATATAGCTATATTGGCTTAAATAAACCCCATGCATTTGCAGAAAGAGTTGTCTTGGTTTTGTTCTTTTGCCTCTCCGAGCCTCCCCCGGGCAGAGATCTGCCGCCCCTAACAAAATCAGGACTAATATTTTGGACATGTTAAGTTTGAACAAGTTAAGCTTAACTGCCAGTTAAAAGTATAAGCAAAGATATAAAGTAGGCAGTTAGATACATGGGTCTGGATTTCAAAACAGAAGTAAATTTGGAGTTGCCAGATATATAGAATTCATAATTATGAATCTGGATGTGACTACTAAGGGAGTGGGGAGAGAGGAGTGAAGAGCTTCAGGGATTGTGACCTGGAAATTTGTCACTATCACTGATTCAATGCAAATGGAATCAAGTAATACAAAATGATTAAAGATTTGATCCCATTAAGGAGTCAAAGTAAAACCAGAACAGTGGTTCTAGAATTATTTGTCTATGTCAATGAATTGTATCATTGAAAGTGTAAATACGAGCATTCTGTAAAAGAAAAAGTGGAGAAGCATAAAATCAGGTTGAGGCAGAGATGCAATATTCCTGATAATTTCCCCACTTCTATGGGATCTAGATTTATTGTATGCCTCACATGTTTATGTTTGCTTGGTTTTCCCTCAGGCAACCATTATCACCTAAGTTACTTTAAATGGCCTTTTTTCCTTATGAAAAAGATTTCCCTGGAAACCAATTACTTTGCCTGTTGTGTATTAATTGCCCTGCCTAAAACTTCTAGAATGGTGTAAATCTAATACTAGATAGGCTCTTTTTATAAACAGGTGACAGCCAAACATCTGACCGAAGGGAAATTATGAAAATGATACCACAATTCTACCTCTAGATTTTATTGGTGTTCTAGAAACATACATGAAAGGGTTGAAATTTATAAGACTGTAAACTCATGTGGTTTACGATGGGAATGAATTCATGTAAGTAACATGCAATCATAGATTATAGGCAGTAGGGAAGTCCTTCATAATCAAGATGCCCGCTGAGCACTGAGAAGTTTAAGTTGCATAGCTATATAGAGAGAAACAGGAAGGAATAAAGCTCCAGGATTCCACAGTCTACAACATGTCCAGACTACAGTACAAACTCTTCCAAACTTGCACCTGACCTCCAACTTCAATCTCAGAGACTGATTCTTCCTCTGTGTTTGTCATTAAATATTTAAGATAACCATATTTCAGTACATCAGTACGGGTAATGAGGATGCTATCAGTTGCATGCAGCCTTATCTAGGCTGAGAAACACAGCAAGGAGCTTCTTTCGTTGATACACATAGAATGGAGTTTTGTAAAGATTGAATCATTTCATATTTGGTGAGGCCAGAGCAGGACTAATAAAATAATTAAAGTTATTGTTGACTGGGTACCTACAAGATGTATCAAGTCTAAATAAACATTTTCTCATTTAGTGCTGACCACATCCTGGTAGGGTGAGTGTCATTTTTCTTCTCCCTGCAGAGTTGGCCTTCATTTTATAGAGGAGAACTGGAAAAGCTTAATGACTCCCTAGATGATTCAGGCAATAAGTGGTGAAGCCCAGGGGTCACTTCTGGCCTGTCATACGCCAGACTTGTCTTAAATAGCCTGCTATAATGCTTCTAAGTTGGGAGAAGAGCGACAATAAAAATTGGAATCTGAAATTCACAATTCTTATGGGGTAAGCAGTGAGAGAGGATCTTAAAACTGATCATCTGTGTGCTGGAAGCAAGGGGGAATAAAGACAAGTGTGGATGTGCCAAGCTCCGTCATGATGAAAACTCAGCAGGTAAATTTCACCTCATATTGCATGCTATTTTGCAAAGCCATTTTAATTTCAGTTAAAAGATAACTAGTCTACAATGGCTGCAATAAACATAATGCCTTGTCGATAAAAGAACCTAAAAGCCTGGGAGACTATGCTTATAACTCTACTTTTGATTATGCTCTTAAGAATTAGAATTATTAATTAAATTAAGCATCTTCATTGACCTGACTAATAGCTATGTAAAATAGATAATAACCAAATTTTTATCTTGACTTTATGACCAAGTAGGGCTCGCTCCTGGCCTGGCTTTGCATTTTTAGTTAATGTTACCACCATCTACCTACATGCTGAATGCCCAAGCCTAGGATGTTGTTTTTCCTTTTTATCTCCACACCCCTCTCCTTTCCCGTACCAAAATATTGTTTATCTTTAATAATTTAGAACCTCGGTGTTTTTCCTTTTATTGATACCCTGTTAATCTTAGTCAAAATGAACAACCTTATACCTAGATTTCTGTATAGCTTCTAAGGTGAACAGTTGTCACTGGATTAGCTCTGTTACATAAACCCTTTCATAAATTTAAAGAATGTACCACTGTAGTACTGTAGCACTGTCTTCCCGTTGAATATCGATTTGCTTGAGCGGGCACCAGTAACGTCTCCATTGTGAGACTTGTTGTTATTGTTTTTGGCATATCAAATACACCACAGATAGCTTGCCAGGCTATGCCGTGCGGGCAGGATCCTCTCAGTACCTTGCCTGGATCTCTGAGAGGGAGACGGAGGGTTGAAGGCATGCAAGGCAAACGCCTTACCTGCTGGGCTATCGCTCCAGCTACATTTTTTTAAAAGAATGTAGCATGTAAAGTGTGTTTCCTATTATAAAAGCTGGATTCACAAGAAATACGTTTCCCTAGAGTCTATTCTAGCATAACTTAAGCAAATTCTACAGCTGCCCAGACCTTAAGTATGAAGCTATGGACCACAGCAGTGGAGTGAGCAGAAACCCCTGCTAGGATATCAGCCTGAACATTTAGGGCTTCCATTCACTGTTCAGAGCTAGAGTCAAGCCTTGAATATGGCCAGAAGTGACCCATGTGCATCATTGCCAGATGTGACCCAAAAAGCAAAAATAATACATAGAATAACCTTTTAGATGAAATGATGTAGCAAATCTATGGCCAACTGTGATTCAACATGCTACACTATTCTTTGTTTTCTATAAGCCATCCACATTGACCTGTTAAAAATATTTTCTCAGACAAAAAAGTCATATTCCATTCATGATATTTTTTTTACTGACATTACACTTCATTCTAAATAATTCCCACAGACTTTTATACATTCATCTTTGTTTCGAGTAGGTCTTGGACAACATCGCTTTACATAAGCTATTCTTGTCCATTCCTTTTAAATAGACTCTTTCATACTCAATGGCACTGTAAATCTGTACAAGTTACATTAATTATTTGGGATGGGGGCACATTCAGTGTGAGCAGGGCTTACTCATGGTTGGTGATTGGGGATCATTTCTGGCTGTGTTCAGGTGACTGTGGGACAGGGACCGTATCCGAGTCTGCTGCCTGCAATGCGTGCACAGCAGTATATCAAACTATTTCTGTCCTACACACTCCCAAGTTACACTCTTGACACATCACGACTGAAACTCATATTCAGTTTGTTGGTCTCACTAATTTAATTACCTTTTTCTGCCCTTCTTCTCAAGGATAGACAATACTAAAAAATGCTCAAAAAATACACACATGCACACGCCCACAAAATCACTTCTATATTACAGTGCTTAAAATATTGCCTGGAAAGACAGTTTAAAAAGTATATATCTGAAAGAAGTTTATCTCCTATGTTTAAGGGAAAAACAACACAACAGTTACTTGAAAATTTTGTACTAATGGTTCTTATAGGAGGAGAACAGGTCAGTGAGGAAAGATGGTATGTGATATATGACTCACAGGATTTTAAAAAGTACTACTGATTTTATAGCTAAATTTAAAAGTCAAAGTCTCTCAAATATGAATATGATTGTTAAGTAGCACTGTAGCACTGTCATACCGCTGTTCATTGATTTTTCTCCAGTGGACACCAGTAATGTCTCCATTGTGAGACTTGTTGTTACTGTTTTTGGCATATCAAATATGCCACAGGTAGCTTGCCAGGCTCTGCCATGCAGGCGGGATACTCCCAGTAGCTTGCCAGGCTCTCCGAGAGGGAAAGGGGAATTGAACCTGGGTCGTCTGCGTGCAAGGCAAACGCCCTACCCGCTGTGCTATCGCTCCAGCCATAATTGTTAAGTATTTATTTTAATACATTATCAATGTAAATTTATGATATCTGTATCAGAAGTTAAGAAAAATTGATGAGAAAATATTTTAAGATGTGTTTACAACATGAAGACTCTCATATCATCAATGATGAGAATCAGTAAGAATCAGAAACATCTTTCCAACAGATAACTTGAGTTGTCTAAGCCTGATCATCAGATATGCAGAGACACTAACAGTAAAATTTTGGAAATTTTCAAAACTTCTAGGAAACTTCTATTTTTATTCATACATAAATGCAACTTCTAAATTGGATGGACAGACATAGTTCTGTTCATTTGTTTAATTGCTAGTAAAACACTTACAAGTGTCCTCTAGAGGATGAGATGAATGACATTAATAGAAATATGAAGAAATTAGAAAGAGAGACAGCTTGGAAAGAGAGAAACATAAAGAATAATTGTTGCTGATCTCCTATATGAGTAGGTACATATTTTGATAAACTCAGGCAACCTCCCCGTGGTGTATTCAAAATGCCAAATACAGTAACAGTAACATGTATCATTCCCCTGACCCTGAAAATAGCCTCCAATTGTTGGGAAAAATGAGTAAGGAGAGGCTGCTAAAATATATGAAGACGTTACTGGCGCCCACTCAAGTGACTCGATGAACAAGGGGATGACAGTGATACAGTGATTCAGTGAATTACAATGAAGTTTTTTTTGTGTCCTTGTTCTCTCTCTCCACTGAAATACTTTCATTCTGAAGTACCACGATTTCCCTATATTTCTATCTGAGCACCAAACTCAAGAAAACATACTCTTTTGTCCACAGATTCTTCTTGTTTCCAATGTGACTAAACATACTGGTATCTTTTCATATAAAAGCACAAATATCAGTTCAATCTAATGGGATCAAGATAAAACATTTTCTTAAGTAAACAATCTATTTCATAAATTTGAATTAGTTGCAGATGTTCAGCCAATACTGCATTGATACCATATGTTGGCTTACATGCTGAATTCTTCAGGTAATCAGATATTTAGAGTAAAGCAAGTATAATTAGCAGCTAACAAATTACATATGACTAATATTTTATCCATCTTCTAAGACAGGCCAAGCACGCGGCTTTAACCATGGAACATTGTGGAACAAAGAAGGAATATAGCATTTATGATATATCTAACAAGATTGAATAAGCCAGTACCCAGATTTATGAGATTATATTTTTGCCTCTTATTTATAAATCAAATTCAATATGAATGAATAAATTACTTGTTAGAGGTGGAGCTGAGGTAAACTGAGCTTCTTTTCAAGTACTGTTTACCCTAACCAAGAAGAATGAAATGAAATAAGCTTCGTACAATAGTGATAGAAACAGATCCATTCACCATTTGCGACTTGCTGACAACAGATCAATATGCTTTTTAAATTCTGGTCTGACAAAGTCTTAGGGCAAACAAAAGATAATATTTCCATGAAACCTTTCTACAGAGCAATGATCTCTATAGCAAAAGATCTCTATCAAGCTTTTCTTTCTACATACAATTTATATCTTACCTCATTCAAAACTGCTGAATTCAAAACTGACATTTTGAAGATACATTCTTATATAATCTCTGTAGATTCAAAATTGCTTACATTTATTTATTACCTGGAAAAAGCATAATGCAAGCTTCAGTAAGCTCTACATAGAACTGTAGGTACTAAAGATACTAACATGATTTTAAAGTTTTCCTGCAATTTTTATCTATATACTTCCTATTTGAAAGAATGTAATTTCAAGTTTTTTATACATATTTGTATTAAGTGCTAGATTATATTAAATTCTGTTAAAATATTTTATGCTTTTGTGGTTAAAGCACAAGTAGACTCTTGGTGTCTAAAAATATGTTATAGCAGCAAGCATTCTGTTCCTTTTCTGTCAGTAACAATAAGGAGAAACTTCAAAAATCTCCTTGCTGTGTATAAGGGAAACTGTTCCTGTATCTATTTGCTGGGTTTGAGTCTGAATATTGTGTAATACAAAAGATCCAAAATGATATTGCAAAATTTTTTAAAACATTCAGAAGGTATCATCTCTGTTTTGAAATTTCCAAAGACAATAATAACCTTAACACTATTATAAAATTTTGTACCATTTATTTGATAGCATATTGATATCCCACATTTATAAATAAAAGAAGCATTCTTGGGGGAACACCTAAACAGTAATTCCTTAAGTTTATTTAAAAGTGTTTTGACAGTATGGAAATTTCTAAGGAAATTATGAATAGAGCTGCCAAATGAAAAAAATTGTTTTGAAACTTATCTCCATTATATCATGGCACTTTATTATACTCTAGATACTTTACACAAGTAGGGAAGAACATTGTGTTGAAAATGAAGATCAATTTTTGGTAAAAAGCATTAGAACTAGAGACAACATAATATAAGTTTAGTAAAATTACACTGAAAATGTGCTTACATTAGAGGAAAAAACATTCTAGCACCAATTAACATGAATGGCAAAAAGGCACATGAAAAAATGCTCTTCATCACTGGTTATCAGAGAGATGCAGATCAAAACAACTATGAGATGCCATCTCACACCACAGAGACTGGCACACATCCAAAAGAATATCTTTAGTTTTTTTTTTTTTCAGGAAGCTCTATTCTATAACTTTTTGAAAAAATGAGTACACCACAACTTTCATTCCCACAAGTAGTAAGAGTGCTTATTTTCTCTGCACACTTTCCAACATTTCATGCCATTCATTGTTGATTTTTTCTTCAAATTTTATTTTATTAAAAGACTCTAATTACAAAATTATTCATAGTTGGTTTTTTGACACACAATATCCCGTCACCAATTTCATTGCTTGTGTCAACTTCCCTCCACCAGTGCTTCCAGATTCGCTCTCCTACCCACCCACCCGCCCACCCCACCCATGGCCTGGCATCTTGTCAGGTACCTTTTAAATTCGGTGAATACATTTTGGACCTTGCCAAATAAATAAATAAACAAAAAAACAAATAAATAAATTGAAGTCAAATGCACTTGAAATATTCTAAATATACATCTTGATGAGAGGGAAGAAAACATCATCATAGGGGAACAAATTTATACAGATCAGCCTGGACTTTTAAAAATCTAACATATATTATTTTTACCAAACTCTTTAAAATAAGCAAGCTATTCCCGTCCTATATCTTACCTAGGATGCAAATGGCAAACCATTACTCAATACTCCAGGTTCCCATCATTTGACCTTTCCCTCTATTCGTGCCAGCCCAACTCTACCGGTCTTTTTTTCTTCTTTTCTTTTTGGGTCACACCCAGCGACGATCAGGGGTTGCTCCTGACTCTGCACTCAGGAATTACGCCTGGAGGTGCTTGGAGGACCATATGGGATGCTGGGGATCGAACTCAGGTTAACTGCGTGCAAGGCAAACACCCGTCCCATTGTACTATCGCTCCAGCCCCAGCTACTCTGCTGGTTTTGATTCTTTTTGAACCCAAATTTCCATGCTATTTTTCTATATTTGATAAACATTTGTGGTCTAATTTAATATGACAACTTCGTTTTTGCCTCTCCTACACAGATTTTAGTCTCTCAAAACCTTGAGTCATGGTATTTCTCAAAGAAGTAACCTCTGATCCAATTTTATTACCAAATAACTCAATCTATAATCTTGGTAATTTATGTAAAAATAGGGGCTGGATAAGATAGTATAGTGGGTAAGAATCTTGCCTTACATGTGGCTGACTGGGTTTGATCTCTAGCATCCCCTATGAGTCCCTCTAGCCATGCCAGAAGTGATCTCTGAGAGCAGAGTCAGGGATAAGCCCTGAATATTGTCAAGTGCAGTCCAAACAAAAACATAAATCAAAAAAGCAAACCAAAAAAATTGTCTAAAGAAAACTCACTGGATGCATTTAAGAGATCAAGATCACCAGTTTTAACCAAGACATCAGACTTGGAATTGCATAAGATGCATGACTCACATCCCAGAACTAAAAGAAAAAATTCTGAAAATTTTTAATATTGTAGAGTCTAATTAGCATGCAAATTCTTATAAGTGGATAAAGACTAACCTATACACTTCCTGTGTGCAAGATTACTACTCTATAAAGGAAGAACTCATGCCTAGATTAAGGTATGTGACTTCTGGATTGCAATGCCGTATCAAACAGGTCTAGAATGAAAAAGGAGAGTCACAAAAGAAAACAGAAGTAGCACTGTAGCACTGCTGTCGCACTCTCCTTCCTTTGTTCATGGATTTGCTTGAGCAGCAACAGTAACATCTCCATTGTGAGACTTGTTGTTACTGTTTTCGGCACATTGAATACGCCATGGGTAGCTTGCCAGGTTCTGCTGTGAGGGTGGGATACTCTCAGTAGTTTGCCCGGCTCTCTGAGAGGGACAGAGGAATCACACCCAGGTCGGCTGCATGCAAGGCAAACTCCCTACCTGCTGTACTATGGATCCAGTCCAAACAGGTCTAGAAAAAAAAAGGAGAGTCACAAAAGAAAACGGAAGTGCATGTTAGAAACGGCAAGAGGGAACTATCAGCCAATGCTTCCCTTCTTGTTTTTCCTCCTTCTTCTATTTAGTTTAAGAACAGGGAAACGTTATTGAACACAAATTGAAAAATCATCAGAGAGAACTAATTTTTTTTGTGTTAAATGTACAGTTTCAAAGGATTTCAAAATCTTTAAAATCTCAGAAATTCATACATATTCATGCTGATTAAGTTCTTAAATCACAGGGCAAAAGATTAATTTTATGGAGGCAAGGATTTAAGAAGATAATATTTATATAGTTGAATTAATCCTATAATGTAAATAAAATTATATCACTTGGGGTAGGAAGTTCCATATACTCACCACATTTAAAACCTTTGTGAAGAAAGTATTACTTCGCATCTTTGAAGGTGATAAAAGTGAGTTTAGAAACCTAAAGTAATTTTAAAGTTTTTGAGAACAGCAGTATTGGAGACCAAATAATTCTAGTATAAAGAAAATATTATACTCCACATATAAAAATCAATTATTGCATCAAAAATATTAGTCATGATGTGGAACATACCCAAAGAAACCCAGATAATAAACAGAAAATGGAACTGTTAAAGAGATTGAAGGGGAAAAAAAGAACTGCTTGGGAATTTAAATTTAAATAATGTAATATATAAGGCAATGGTAACACTATATCTAACTGTTCTTTTAACCTAACCCCCCCATGTAAAATTGAAATTTCAAAATTAATGTCTTAAAATTTTAATTTGGGGCTGGAGTGATAGCACAGCGGGTAGGGCGTTTGCCTTGCACATGGCCGACCCGGGTTCGATCCCCGGCATCCCATATGGTCCCCCAAGCACTGCCAGGAGCAATTCCTGAGTGTGAAGCCAAGAGTAACCCCTGAGCATCGCTGGGTGTGACCCAAAAAGAAAAAAAATTTTTTAATTTGTTTCTACTCTCAAACCACTTGCTTCAATAATTCCCCCATTTCAAAATGACAAAGTCACCATCATCACCCTTATTCTTAAAAAATCATTGCCACTAAATGTCAACTTATTTTGATTATTTTGAATCATTCCTTCAAAAACTGAAAGTGAGATATTTTAATCATATTAATCATCGGTAAGACCAGCTCAAAGAAAGAGCAAAGATAAATAAGATCATAACTAATATTAGAACTACTATATGACAAAATTAATGCCTATCAGAAACCAGGCAGTAGAGAAACTGGAGTAGAATTGTGCAAATTTCCAGTTTTTGTCTAGCAGTTAAAATTGAAATTTTCTACTTTACATTAATATCTCTTTACATCCAGTAAAGACATGAGTAAACTCAACAACTTTTCTTAGATTTGTCAAAGTAATGAAGTCACAGGGCAATTGACTACCTCCAAAACTGGAATTAGCAACAGAATTTGCAGAATCATGATCTACCAGAATAAAAACACTTGAGCAAAAATCTCTATAGGGATAAGCACTGAGTTAGAGACACAAGCACCCCTGAAATAAAACTAAGGGAGCACAGACATTGGGGAGGTACACACTTTAGCAAGTTTTAGTTTAGAAGCTTAAACATGTTCTCAAACCATTTGACTGGGATGAGGGTGGAGGGGATAATCTCTGGCTTTTATCTAGAGGAGGGAGAAAGGAACCATTTCAAAGTACACCAGAGCATTCTAATCCACTCCAAAGGATAAACCCTCAGGAGAAACCAATTTACCAGAAATAGCATTTTATCCAAAACTTATGAACTTCCAAAGGAGAAATACACAACTCTAAACTCTGTAGCGAACCTCTTTGCTCTATGTATGGGGGAATATGTTAATGTATGAATATCCCAATCCCAGGCCATAGACTCCCTTAAAAGACTGAAATTGTCCACAAAGACCCAAAGGTGTTACGGATCATGGAATGCTTAAAATATCATTGGTAACTCTGAATAACTACAAATTATTCAAAGTAAGGAATTTTTTGATTCCTTACCTTTAAATATCAGCCAATATATTAATAATGCTCAAATTCACATATTCATTCTCATTGTCCTTAGAACTATATATACATAAGTTATTATATTATATTATTTATATTCTAATATTTTTGTGTTATCTTTACTATATTATATGCTATATTATATTAATTACTTGAATATATTATTTAAACATATATGAACACAAATTATTGTAATCTGACTAATTCTCATACACTCATCTGCTACAATTTAGTCCCAATCATTATCATCTTTTAGCTGAGTGACTTCATTTGCCTTTAATCTTTTTTCTCTTGTTTTAACAAGCATCTCTTTCCAAGTGAATATAGTCTATTCTAGAAATATTTCTAAAGGGTGAAATTTATCTTTCTTAGTTAATTTTAGTCTCTTCAGTACAAATATATTTTTTATATTAATTATATTTTTGAGAAAACAAGTAGATGTCAGTTCAGTGTGAGAGCTTAGTTTGTTATCTATTTTTTCCCTACAGAAATGAAAGAATTGATATAAAAAATACTTAGAATTTGTAAAATGATAAAGCATGGATATGTATCAATGATGAAGCATGTGTATATATGTGTAATTAATCAAAATTATACATACATTTTTTATTTCTTAAAGATAATTATAAGAATTATGGTAGCCAGGATTTTATGTCTTTCTGAAAGAAATTTTCTTTTATGAGACTTGGAGTGCAATTTAAGAAATTAGGACACACACACAAAAAAATTAACACACTAAAGCAACAGAATCAGATATTCAAAGTATAAAGATAGCTTTAGCAACAAAGTAAAAAAAAAGTCCTAAAGGAAAATACTGAAGAACAATTTCTGGTTCTTTAAACTCTAAATAACTATGAAATGAAAATGTAATTCATATACACAAAATAGTGTTATAAATATGTGGTTTATTTCCATTTTCACCAGTCAACAGGTATAAAAGGGTTGAAAGCCACTGGTCAAGACTACAATATTGTTTTGTAAATAGAGTTTTGTAAATTGAGAGGAAGTGTTCAAAAATGTCTTAGATGCAATTGTTGCATCCTCCCTCTCACTCTTCAATTAGCAACAATACGTAAATTTCAGCCCGCTCATAAAAATAGTGTCCCCATATATACTGAAATCAAAAGCAAAGATTTCCAAACTTGTTTATGATATTAATAGGTAATTCAAATGTAAATTGTTAATTTTGGTGTCTCAGAAAGTGGTTCTTTTCCCTTTCAAACTTGAATATTAAGATATATGTTTTAGGGGTTGGAGCGATAGTACAGAGGGTAGGGCTTTTGCCTTGCATGCGGCCAACCCCGGGTTCGATTTCCAACATCCTATATGGTCCCCCGAGCACCCCCTGGAGTGATTCCTGAGTGCACAGCTAGGAGTTAGTCCTGAGCATCGCCAGGTATGACCCAAAAAGTCAAAAAAACAAACAAACATACAAACAAATATATCTGTTTTAAAGGCAAGCTTTTGTCTTTGCTGGTAGTTCCTTCAAACTTGAAAACCACTATAGTTGTATTTAATTTGCATTGTTTCCTTTTTTTTTCCTTTTTGGGTCACACCCAGCGATGTTCAGTAGTTACTCCTGGCTCTGCACTCTGGAATTACTCCTGGAGGTGCTCAGGGGACCATACGGGATGCCAGGGATCGAACCTAGGTCAGCCGCATGCAAGGCAAGTGCCCTACACCCTTACTATGGCTGTGCCCCAGCTTTGTCTTCTGTCAGTATGGAAAGGTTATTACTTTATGTCTTTGTCCACAATTTCTTACAATGTTTTAGTTATTTATTCTTATATTATTTTATAGAACTTTTTATTTTTCCCTTCACTTTAGCTCTCGGTCAGGCAAACAAATTTAAAATCCAAAGTCTTCCCAGTTCAAATTATTTATTAGACTGTGAGTTCCAAAAACACCAGTGAGTGGCCTAGTGTTCCATGTTTCAACTCACTAAGCTACATCATTTTAAAGACTGGTTGGTCCAGAGTAATTTTCAAATATCTAATGAAGGCAATATTGCCTAACTCCATGTGTTGGTCTATCAGATTCTCAATTGCTATCAAGGGCTGTCAAAGTAAGTTTTACAAGTGGGTGAAGGGTTTGGTCAGATTCATATCTTTATAGCTTGGATAGTAGATGAATGGTAGAATCATCATCAAAGAGATATAATAACCATAGATTGGGGAAATTTTTGTTTATTTTGGTTTATTTTCTTTAGGGGAGGACACCCAGTGATACTTACGGGCTATTCTGGCTACTCAGGAGTTCTTCTAGATTTAGCCCAGGGTCTTGCTCTCAATTATTTTGGGGGAACTATGAGATCCCAGGTGCTAAGTGTCAAACCACAGGCCCTTTATGTAAAACATATGTTCTTACCTTTAAATCTTTTTCCTATTCCTTGACAAATTATTGCCAATGTTTTAATAACTGATTCTTAATTCCTGAAGATTTTTTTGTCTAAATCTGTTTCTATAATATATATTAAGATATTAAACATTGTATATTATTGTTTTCTATTAGATTTATACACATATTGCTTATCTTTTTAGGTTAGGTTTACAGTATGGGATTTATCTTTACAAACGCCTTTGTTTTTTTATAAAAACACCAAGCTTTTTAAAATTTTATTGCTTAATTGTGTCTGAAGCAATAGTAGAATGGACAGAGAATTTTCTTTGCTCACAGGCAAGCCAGGTTCTATCCACAGCATCCCATACGGTCCTCCAAACACTGTCAGGAATGATTCCTGTGAAAATGCAGAGTTTCGTGGCCTGTGAAGAGGTTCAGTTCTATGGCCTGTGAAGACGCTCAGTTCTGTGACCTTTTTTAGGATTACATTGGTTTGTCCTTTCTGCCTTGCTACAGGGAATTTAGGTTTATTGAGTTACTCCCAACACAGTGCTCCCGTTCCTCTGTGTTTATTTGTAACCTCTTTCTTTGTGCTCTGCTTCCCCAACCGGTCAATCACCTAAAACTCCTAGTCAGACTCTGTTAACTTGTAAGTATTGCTTTTCTCTTCTCATTAAGTTCTTTGCATAGTTAATTCAGAGCTATGGTTTTTTGCATAGATACAAGAAGACAGTTAATTCTATGCTTTTGTAACTTGGGAGTTAATAGACTCCAAATAATATTCACTCAGGGGCATCTGTTTTCTTGACTTAAGCCTCAGTTGCACTTACTTCCTAGCACCCCAAAAACAGGGTCCAAGTGAAAGATCAGATGGACCCAGGGCAAGCTGTGAGCTACCCTGGCATCAAAATGGGCCAGGCAAAAATGCCATAATACTTAACTATAATTTAAGAGCCAGACCAAAGTGCCATAATACTTAACTATAATTTGTCATGAACAAATTCTGTCAAAAAGTAGTAACTAGATTAGGATCCTGCTAGGGTTAGGAAAGATTAATCTGCCCTGAGCACTGTAGTCTGAGATTTATAGTAAGATGTCCCCAGAAGAGCCACCCTACAAGCTTAATGTATCTTTTACTGTGTCCATACAAAATAACTGAAATTAAGAAGTAGAATCAAGATGTTTATTAAGATGCTAAATAAGGTATTGGACATGAAAAGGAGAAAAAAACACCCTAACTGGCATTTCACCGGCCCTTGAACCTGATCCCCTGGCTGCAGGCAATCAGGATGGGCTTTTATATGTTGATTGTGCTACCCCCTATTCAGGAGTTTGAGAGAGATTAGAGAGAGAGACCAAGGGTGCTATTCGGAGCACTGAGAGATGAGCAAGGGATGTAGGAGGAGACTGGAATGGGGGGCTTAGTGAGACTGGAACAGGCCCGTGGGGAAGAACAGAATAAACAGCAACTGATCACCAACAAGCCTGGCCCTCATTTCTTCCTTCGTCCTCCCATGGCATCAGCCATCCCAGTTGGGGAAGCAGCCTGAGACCACTGAACTCAGGCAGTGAGAGAGAGTCGCAGGATTCCTAGTTGTTTGGTGATTGCACATCTTTGAAGATGCTCAGTTTCCTGGCCTGTGACGACGCTCAGTTCCGTGGTCTACACAAGAAATATAGACTGTGTTTGTTCTCCCTGAGAAATGCTGTGAAATATCCATGTTGATAAATCCTTTATTATAGATTCTATTTTTCTTGTCTCTATACTCACAGCTGTAATGATTTTCTTGTAGCAGTGGATAATGTGATGAGTTGAGATCTATATTTATTTTGGCTTAATTGATGTTCTGACAAAATCCTAATTATGGGTCATTGAAGAAATAAAAGAAGTTCATGAACTTCATTTTACTAGACATATATTTAGAAATGCAGCCATTTTCTATATAATCTCCTAATACAGAATTGGAAAGAATAACTGTCAGGCCGCCATATGTCTCCCCTTAGTCTGGCAGCCTGCATCTGGGATGATCTCAGTTTTAGAGAGAAGTTCCTGGAAAACGTCAAATGCAAAACCTGACCGTGCAGCAATAGTGCACTGTTGCCTGATAGGATTGAGGAAGCGGGTTCGAAGACTATGAGTATTATTTCACCTCCATGTCTAGACTAATAATATTAGGTTAGGGTTAGCAAGACTTGTTATTCAAAAGCTATTTTCAAGACATCTGGAAATGTAATAAAAGTTTCAGAGTCCTTTGACCAAATGTGACCCTCTTTAACTTTAAAAAGGCTAACATGACCCTTTCTAAATGATATATTAAGCTTCTCTCGGGCAATAAAAAAAAATGTTAGGACTGGTTACAACTGAAATCCAGCTTCTTTCTATAGAAATGATTATTTTGCTACACAAAACCTGACTGTTGTTTCCTTCTAATGTTTCAGATAATGAAAGAAAATTATATATGTCTTGATAAATTTGAAAATACAAAGCAAAATACAAAACACTTTTAAATTTTGTTCGCGTACAAAAAAACCTGCTTCAATTTTGCCGATTACATTTTACATTTTGTCAGCTGTGGCCTAATGTTCTTTTCCTTATAGCAATCCTGACTATGATAAATATATCTAATTTTAGCATGATTAATATGATAATTTCTTAACTTGTGTTGTAGGATAAAAGAGAAAAGAATTATTCAGGTATAATGTGAGACATCCTTTTTTTGATAAGCTCATTTTAAATCACTATGTCATATAAATGTTGCTGTTGAAAGCTGAATAAATGAACTGCCCTTATTTCTCTTTTGGAACATTTATATAATTTGTATAGATATTATATATCCACAGCCATGCTCAAAGCCACTCTTCACACATTTGGACGAGACTTACGCATGAAGGAATAGGCAGAGGAACCCAGGTGTGTGGGACCCAGGGCCAAGACCTCCAAGGCTGCTCGGATCACAACTGGGCCTCTTCCACCCAGATTCCCCATTTTCCAAAAGCTAGGCAGTCACACTAAGAGACTGCCCCTTGCGCTGTGTGATCCCATCAACAGCCAGCATCCTGAGACTATAAAACCAAGCTCCCAGATGCACAATGCGGCTGCGCAACATCTGATAACCTAGTTTTCTCCCTCTTGGGGAACCTGGTAAGCTACCGAGAGTTTATTGCCTGCACGGGGGAGAGCCTGGCAAGCTCCCTGTGGCATATTCATATGCCAAATACAGTAACACTGATGGGTATCATTCCCCTGACCCTGAAGTGCCTCTAATGCAGCCCCATTAGGAAGGACGAGTAAAGAGAGGCTGCTGAAATCTCAGGGCTAGGATGAATGGAGACGTTACTGGGCCCTCTCGAGCAAATCGATGATCAACAGGATGACAGTGATACAGTGATACAGTATAGATATTAAATTTCACAATTTCTTTGTTTATGTAGGATTATTTTTAAAGTACCAAAAAATATATATGGAAACCAATTTTTTTTTCTGATAGGATACATATTTAATTCAGTTCAAATATTACAATGACTTTGTGTATGAGTAGAAAAGTGGGAGTGGGGAATTGTGAAATATATATTTTTACAAGAATTTGAAAAACTAATTGGCTCATACAAAGTGCTGACCATAAAAGTTTTTATTGCCTTCTTTCTTTGGACAAGAAACCTGAAAATTAGTCTAGATCAAGAAATTTTACAGGGCGACTGGTTCTAAGAATAACTAGCAACATAAATGTTTACATAAAAGCCTTATACATATCCACTATCCTCTTACTTATTAGTATTATTAAATATAAGCATAATTTACAAAAATGAATGACATCTCTTTTAATATAATTCAATGCATTGAGAAGTAGTTTTAATGGCTTAATCACGGCATAAATCAAAATACAGGATATCTGATTATCTCAAATGTTCTCCTTTGTTCTTTTCTAGATAAAGTTTTGCACTTCACCCTCCAAGCAGCCATTGAATTGTATTCTCTGCTTTAGTAGATTTCCCTTAGAGCTTTGTGTGAATGTGATCACTCTAAATGTGCTATTTTGTGTTAAAATATTCTTTGACTTGGGATTATGCTTTTTTTGTTGTTGTTTGTTTGTGATTTTTTTGCATTTTTGAGTTGCATTTTGCATTTTGCAGTGCTCAGGGGTTGCTCCTGGATCTGCACTCAGGAACTACTCCTGGCAGTGCTCGAGGGACCATATGGGACACCCCATTGGCCACGTGCAAGGCCAACGCCCTGTACTATGGCTTTGGGCCCTTGAGATCCTGGTTTTATAGATATGTCAGTAGTCCACCCTTTATTCTTTTCTGAGTCATATTCAGGTTATACTACAGTGTTTTTCTCTTTCGTTCACTCCATCAACAGTACTTTATGTAATTAAGTCTTTGTGCGGATATATACTTTCTTGTCTTGTGAGAAAGACAAAGTTGGTTGTATCATGTAACATTTCCACCATCAATGTTTGAGAGTTCCACTCGCCTATGGGCATGATCTTAGAATTAATCTTTATTAGTTATAAAATGTGTGTTACAGCATAAAGGTGGTTCGGCAACTTAAAACAGGACATATTTCCTTGCAGTTTCTGTCTGCCAGGAGTCAAAACATGGTTTAATTAGTCTTGGGGCACAACTAGCTTATATAACAGGTACGCATAATCCTTTATATCTCTGATGTTTTCAAGTCAGTACATTTCAACTTAGTCATTTAAGAAATACATAATATGATTTGCGTGTGTGCTTTAGTTGATTTCAATATAAATTTTGCTTGTATGTATTTTGGAAACTCAAAATGCATGTCTGCTCCTTTTGCTTACAATAGTCAACTTTCTTTATGAATATACAAAAATTAAGTAGTGGAGGGTATTTATACTTCAGTGGTGTTGGATGCCAGTAACCATGTACACAAAAGAATTAATACTAAAAAATTATTATAACCATGATACCAATTAAAAAATATAAGAAGCCAGCAAAAGCTTTTATATTTATTTTATTTTGATGATTTTTGAAGTTCTGAATTTATTGATGTAGTTCCAAATATCTCTCTGGCTTTATAGTTTTCGTGACTGAATACTTTGTTTTATACCTTCTTATAGGAGTCACAGAGATAGGCTGCAATGAATACATTGCATTCAAGAGGGCCTGGTATCATCTACTGTTACTACATACCCTGATACCACATGGTCCCCAGAGCACTGCACTTTTGAGCAACCACAGGAAACCAGTGAGTGTGGCTCCCATTGAGGGAGAATAAATAGTTCTTATAGCAAAGTTACTCTAATAATGGCTTATCTAGGCTTTCATTCTTTGAAAATGTATTTCTTTTTAATCAGGGGAAGAGTTTTCACTATATAATGTCTTGATTGACAGTATTGGGCTGATTTTCTTTATAAAAGTTTACAGATATGTCCCCTTATATTCTCTATGGTAACATAACTCTTTATCCAGTTTCTTTTAAGTTTTACTTTGTAATTTGTATTCATCAAGTTGATTTGTTCAAACCTTTATTGTTTCCTTGTGACTGGAACTCACTGTGTATCATTTCTGTCAGAAAAGGTATATGGGAAAAGCACAGATTCAAACTCTACAAAAAAAATCTCATGTAGATCTGACTTCTTCAGGGAATTAATTATGTGGAGTTTGAACAACTGAGTTTGTTCATGTGTAAAATAAGTATGATAATAATAGCACCTATCTCAGATTTCTTGTTATGATTGACAGATGAGTTAATATATGCCAAGCTCTTAGAAGAGTGGATTCACATAGTAAGCACTATGAAAGTGCTATTAATGCTTAAAATACTCCCAACATCATTTAACTTAGTGTCCCAACACTATTGCTATCTTTATATTAAGGAGAAGTGAATCTGCAGGAATGGCAATAAATTTCTTACTGCTGGTAAGCCTAGGGGAGTAATAGAAGAAATCATGGTAAATGATCAAAGATTGCTTTAACATTTTATCTGTAATGTTTTGATTTCAAGGGAGCAGACTACATTACTGTGCTAAACTTCTAAACAAATATTATTCTGAAAAGTTAAAAACAACACTATTTTTGTTACTCAAAAATTCCAGTCATTTTCTTTTATTTTTTAAATTGTACTGCTGCACTGTCATCCCGTTGTTGATCGATTTGCTCAAGCAGAAACCAGTAATGTCTCCATTTTGAGACTTGTTACTGTTTTTGGCATATCCAATATGCCACGGATAGCTTGCCAAGCTCTGACATGCAGGCAGGATACGCTTGGTACCTTGCTGGGCTCTACAAGAGGGACAGAGGAATTGAACCCTGGTTGGTCACGTGCAAGGAAAACACCTTACCCGCTGTGCTATCGCTCCATTTTAAAAAATTTTATTAAAAGAAACATGATTTACAAAATTGCTGATAGCTGAGTTTTAAGCATTCAATAAATCAACATCAATCCCTCTACCAGTGTCAACTTCCTTCCAGCAAGAAATACTATTTCTTTAAGGTACATATACTGGTGGTTATATTTTCCAATTTGCAACCTGTGTATTACTACCTTCTTTCCTGGTCATATGTCTAGGTTCTCTTTTCCAACCTCTTCCTCTATTTGAGGTGACCTTAAGACTCAGTTATAGACAATAAACTTTTACATTAAGTGACATGATCCTCATTTGGTCATGGTCAATTAAAAAATTTAGAATTATGATCATCTCAATGTCTGACACACCGAAATGTTGTATGTACCTTCGGGTGAGATGGGAGTGAACCTTCTCAACCTATATTGTATGAACAAGAGACAGATTTTTCACATAATTAATTTTAATGTTTTTAAAGTGGTCTCTAACCTAGGAGGAAAACATATGGCTCTCTGACTTAAAACTTTTGTCCTTTACGTTACTAGACTTACCTAATTACCTGACACAACAGGTGAAATGTATGAGAAGGAAGAATTGAATCAACTTATTATTTTCTAAAATGATAACTAAAAGGACTACTAAGTATGGTCAGAATTTCTCTGAGCTTCTAAGCAGAGCAGAATAGTCAAGAAAACCACAGCAGTTACTGTTATACTGCATAGAAGGTACCAGACAATGACTAATTCCAGATTCTATGAGTAAAGACTCATCATTGGCAGAGCAGCCAAGAGAGTTGAAGAAGCAGTCATCCTGTCAGCGTTTTCCTGTCAGCACAGGAAATTGTTGCACAAAAAAGTTGGATTAGTCACAGAATTTTGCCTGAGGCCCCATCACTCAGAACATCAGGGCGCCCTTACTTGGTGAGTAGAGTCAAAGATTCACATCAAGAAAATAAAGGCCCCTGTGGTGCCACTGCAGTGTGGGAAGAAACAGAGACTTACTGAACCAGGGAAACAAAATCTTAGTCACAAGAAACTTCTGCGACACTAAGCACCACCCTAAGAAACAAGGGCAGGAGGATTGTGGAGATCCTACCAGGGTCCCCACATTTACCAGTCTATTTTATAAAGCAGGAGTTAAGGTACTGAACAGACAATAAAACAGGAAAGCCAGTGATAAGCATCATCTTAGTTGCCTCTCACACTCTGGCTGCCAGATGCCAATCCTAACGTGAATTCCACCCACCCCAAGCCAACGGCAGAGCAAATTTAGCTTTGGTGAGCAACTCTTTTTTTCCAGTTCGAGGATGATGCTAGTAAGTGCACCCTACCCTTTAAAGTAGGTCCAGCTAACACAGAGGCTGATCCTAGCTATACGGCACTTCTACTCTGTGACTCAGTCACCTCCCAAGACCAGCTCCCCAAAGACAGGTTGCCATGCTAGTACTCCTGGTGTTACCACAGAAGTGTAGCCAAGGTATTACCACGTTCTGTGTATCTAGAGGCACGATCACATAGGCCATCTCTGTAGAGATGACCAAAATGTTCTTGCAATCTTGAATCCCAGCCTCTTAAGAACACCCAGTTCTCCTTAGTCATTCCCTGTCGAAAGAAGCAGTCATCCTGTCAGCGTTTTCACTGGTCACTGTTTCAGCCTGGTCACTGTTGCTCAGAATCTGGGAGTTTGTGAAAAGGTGCTCCAGATACTTGAAATCTAGTATCCCAAGTAATTGAATAATCCTGTTTAACTTGGAAGACACATACTACAGTAACATTTTGACTACATACCCAGGGCTCTGCCTTATACCAAACAGGTACACAAGGGCACTTATGATTTGGAACATCTGACAGAATTACAAGTTCACTCAAACTTGGTACCACCTGCCAGGTCAAAAGCTTACAATATTGCACCATGGCATATGCCCAGGTCTTCTGAACTTTGGGTATACAGTGCCACCAGGTATGGGCAAATGAGAATAACCCACTGTACAGAAAAGTCAGCTCACTTTTCAGCTGTCACTGGTTAGTCAAAGTAGGGGATATTTTCTAGGATAGACTACATGCTGCATCATGACACAAATGTTAATAAAATCTTAAATATTGAAGTCACATCAAGTATCCTTTCAGATAACTTTACTATGAAGTTAGACATTACCTGTAACATGGGGTATAGAGCACTAGTACAGCAGATAGGGTGCTTGCCTTGCACACAGCTTAGATATATTGAACCTCTGATACAGAATATGGTCCCTGCACATTGTCAGAGTGAGCCCTGAATGCAAAGTCAGGACAACCCTTTGAGCATGGCATCGTGGGGCCCCAAAACAAAATTAAAACCAAACCAAAAAAGAACTATAAAATGAGTGCTAGAAAAGGTTCAAACATTTGTAGTCTAAAGAACATACTATGGGACAAATATTGGACCAAGGAGGGGATCATTAAAAAAATTAAAATAATTCCTGAAAACAAGAAATTTTTAAACACAAGCTATAAGAATATATAGAAATAGCAGAAACAGTATTAAGAGGCAATTTCATGGCAATGCAGTCTTACATCAAGAAATAAGGAATGGTTCAAATAGATAGTGTAACTTCTTAAGACATAAAAATGTGAAATCCAAAATAAGTCGATGAAAGAATTTTTTTTAAGAACTGGAATTAAAGTAATAAAAATCAAAAAATTGTGCAAACAATGAAACTATGAGCTTACTCTTTTTGTTTGGTTTGAGATTTTTTGTTTGTTTGTTTCTTGGGAGCCATACTTGCCAATGTTCAGGGATTGTTCCTGGCTTTGTGCTCAGGAATCACTTCTAGTTGTGCTCATGGAACCAAATACAGTGCCAGAGTTTGAACCCCTGTCAGCTATATGCAAGGCACCTTACCCACTGCATGACCTCTCCAATCTCATGAGCACATGCTTTGAATGAATAAGATAAGAAAACCCGTAGGTAGATAAATGAAGGAGTGGCAAAAAAAAAATTCTAAAAGGATCAAAATTGAAAAGTGAGAAGTTGCAGTAGCTACCAGTTGTAGAAAGCTCATAGGCGATCACTGTTGACAACTTTCTGCTAATAAATTAAAGAACCGAGAAGAAACTTAGAATACTTAGAATAATGTAGTAAGACTTGAGCAGAGGGAGAATGAACATATAAATAGGGGTTTTAGTAAGAAAATTGAAGCAATAATCAGCCTTCCAAAAAATAAAAAATCCAGGTTGAGAACATTTTACTTCTGTATTTACTGACCTTTAAGGATGCCCTTTTTCCTAGACTTGTCACGTTTTGCCAGAAAAATGAAACGGGAATTATTTCATTCTTTCAGATTCTATGAAACTGACATTATTCTAATCCCTAAAAGTGACATCAACAACTCTAAAATTGAAACTTAATCTCCCTGTTCTGCCAACAACCCAGCTTTCTGGGCACATATATTTAAAACTCAGGTGCTTGAATTATTTTAAAATATTCTGATGATAAGCTGATCTGAATTGTGTGTTACACAGTTTCTGATTGTGCTTGGATTCTGATTGTGCTCCAAAGGGTTCTTTCGCTGTGACAGTCTTCTCCTGAGTGCTTTATAGAAATGTCCCAATTTATACGCATGTTACAAGCTATTAATTAAAATATATAAATTTTATTGACATTGGTGCCAGGGATCCAACCCAAGTTGGCTGCATGCAAGGCACGATTGCTCTGGCTCAGAGATAATAAAGTTTTTTTGTGTGAAACTTCAATCAATCAATCACACAATCACAATATCCTGTTAATCACCGATTTCTCGGGTGGGCTCAGTAACATCTCATTTCGTCCTTTCCCTGAGATCTTAGAAGTCTATCTCGACTTGGCCCTCCCAATGATGTCACACTGGGGGCTCTTTCAGGGTCAGGGGAATGGGATCCAGCTTGTTACTGGATTTTGCATATGAATACACCATGGGAAGCTTGCAAGGCTGTCCCATGGGGGCAGGAAACTCTCAGAAGATTGCCAAGTTTCTCCTAGAGGGAGAAGTAGGCTAAAGATATCGCTTCTGGGAGCTTGCTTTTAAGTCTCTCTCTGGATGTTGGCCATTGATGGGATTACACACACCTGGGTTCCTCTGCCGGTACCTTCATGCATGAGGCCTGTCTGAACGTATAGAGAGGAGCCTCCAGCATGGCTGCAGCTAGGTTCCTGTTCCAACATGGCTGCAGCAGGCTGCTGGGAGCTCTGCTGGGGTGGGGAGGGAAGCTGGAGCCCATCTCCTCCGAGGGGCCCCGGGGAAGACAGCCAGGCGTGCGTGCGGGCAAGAGACTTACCTAGCAAAATTTTTCTTATCTTCTTTCTATGACTGAGACTGATTTTACTTTCAAGAAGAAAGACTGTAGGGGCTAGAGCAATAGTACAGCAGGGAGGGTGTTTGCCTTGCACGCAGACATCCTGGGCTCAATCCCCAGCATCCCATTCCATATGGTCACCCGTGCACCGCCAGGAATAATTTCTGAGTGCAGAGCCAGGAGTAACTCCTAAGTATCACTGGGTGTGACCCAATAAAGGAAAAAATAAAAAATAAAAATAAAAAAGACTGATAAATGCATATACAACCTACAAATATTTAATCATGTAATGTTTTCCTTCATCCTCTTAAGAGGAAGAATTTTGTTTTGTTTGTGTGGTGGATTGGGGTCTCAACGAGAAGTGTTTAGGGTTTATTCCTGACTGCACTTCTGACAGGACTTGAAGGTCTGAAGGGGATCTAAGCTGGGTACCCTGTGCGCATGAAAAATGCAATATGTGCTCTACTATCTCTTTCAACCCAAAAATAATTTTGTTGTAAAAATTTATTGGAAATTTATTTACATATATTTATGAACATTTATGAGCTGTCTCTCAATAAGAACAAACTTTTGAATATGATGTAATGTTTCAAACATTATTACCTGACAGTATACTTTATCATATACACAGATTTATACACATATTTATTTTGAGGCATTTTATAATTACATTTAGCTTGTATTCTAAAATGCAGAATATTTAAATTTGTCCTATTCTAAAATGCAGAATATTTAAATTTGTCCTATTTAATAACTTGTGCTCTTAAGACTTTTTATAACAACACATTGCTGAAACTGAGTGATAGTGCTTTTTAACATTTTAAGTTTAAATTTAAATTTCTATTATTAACTGAACAAAATAAAAATTGCTTTATTAAGTAGACACAAGGGTGTATAAGCAATGTAACAATTACATGGGCCATATAAAACAGCATATGATATTAATTTCAATAAAGTTCTCTTATATAGGATTTGTAGCTTAGCATAATAGATTTTTCTAAACCAATATCTGAAATTTATGATTTTCTGAGTTTTATAAATTCTTTTAAAAAACTTTTTATAATAGACTATGTGAGTATCAAATCTTTTTGGTTTTGATGTACATAGTTACTTATACACCACCACAAAAGTGTTCATGGTCCTCTACCACTATCCTTATGACACTTCTGATTAATCATCATTCGCACTGCCAATCTGCTCATCATTTGTGAATTAGTTTAAGTCTAAGACCAGGAGATTGTCATTGTTCAATATTGTATATTCCCTTATTTTCTAAATTTTTAGGGTTTTTATTTAAATTATTTATTATTTAACTGAATCACAGTGAGATATACAGTTACAAAGTCTTTCATGATTGGGTTTCAGTCATATAATGTTCTAACACCCATCCCTTTGCCATGTACATTTCCCACCACCAATGTCCCCAGTTTCCCTACATCCCCTACTCCTGCACATGCACCTCTCTCTCTCTCTGTCTCTCTCTCTCTGTCTCTTTCCCTCCCTCCCTCCCCCCTTCCCTCTCTCCTTCTCTTTTGGGGCATTATGATTTGCAATACAGATACTGAAATATTATCAGTTATATCTCTTTTTTACTACTTTCAACAATCAACTATTGTCTCCAAAGTTATACTATTTTCATACTAGTCCCTGCTCTAATATAGCTTTACAGTTGTAGAGCTCAATATTATGTCAGCAAAAAAGTTTAAAACACTCATACACAATATCATTTTTGTTAATATGATTCAGTTGACTGCTTACACAAACTTTATGTACTGTGTGTTTTAAATAATTTCAAATTTACGTGTCTTTCCCTAGCCAAGCTAATAAGAAATGAAGACAAGGAATTATATTACTTTAAATAGGAATTATTCTTGATTTCGATACCAGCTCCATATTTATTCATTCCATGTTTTGCTTAGCACCTTCCATACCAAAAGTAGTGTCAAGTAATGTGCTTTACTTTTTATTTTCACAATGTGATATTCACCTTAACTCTGCTATTAATTTAAAAAAAATTGCCTTAACTTTGTTGACAGAAAAGAGAGAAAAACACTGTGTTAAACAATTCAACCCTGTTCCACATCTATGATTCTAAGGAGTTATTAGAAAATTATAAAATATACCTTATCTTAAATTTTAGCCTTTGAGAAATCAAAAGGTATTGTAATGACAAGGGAAATAACAAAGAATAATATCATATTCTGTGTAAAATTTGTTTTGAAAACACTTTTAAATTAGACCATGAAATCTTCAGCTTCTATTTGGTTTTACATGACAAAGCTATTAAAAATTCTGACATGTAATTTTATTTGCTGGAAATAATGGGTGATATTTTTGAAATTTTCAAAACAAAGGTGTAGAACAAATAAAATAAGGTAACTAGGCATCAAATAATACTGAGTGACCTTAAGACAACTCTTGATATAAATATTCTATCTAAAAATACATTTTTAAAAAAAATCAGTCTCTTAAAATATGGACTGGTCTAAATATAGGTTTGAAACAGAGAAACTAAATGAGAAGAAAATAAGTCTGACAAAGAAAGTTAAAAATGGAAACTGAACAAGATACGTTTACATGACTACTTAATAAAATTAACTCATGATGTGTAGGTATCGGTGGACTTAGAATCTGACTCAAAGATAGTCCCTCTTTCCACAATTGGTTCATTTTTTATGGAAAGCATAAACAATTATTAAAAAGAGTAATCAGATATTAATTCCCCCAGAGGCAATTTATCATCTGAGGTTGATACACAAATAGTGGGGTCCATGAACACTCTTTAAAGCTAGTTTTGTGAAATATAGTCAACCAAAAGATGATTTCCCCTAACTATCTTCTAAGTCCAAGCTGTCTGTTAATCCTATTAAAGTTGCCTATGCGACTTTAGGCAGCTCCTCATGATAAAATACCTGGTTTATTCTGAGGAATATCAGCAAAGAGGACTGGGGTAGTTTATCCGATGGCTTGATACAGTTCTAAATGCTGCATTATGCATCCTTTCCCCACCTGCCAAGTAGCAAGTTTCTTTCGACTGGTGGTTAAAGAACAGTATTCTAAGGAACCAAAGATTCTAAAGAATCAATTATAAAACAAATCAAATCTTTCCAAAGATTTTGGAAGGGATCTTGAAAAATAATATTCTAAAATAGGCAAAATCATGAAACTTTTACCCATTTAAATCATATTTATTAAAATATTTGTTAACATTTCACTAATAAGGAAATAATGTCACATGGTTCAAAAGAGAATATGCAAAATGATGCACACATTTGTAGTCAGTAAGGAAAATGCTTGAAATGACATTTAAAGGAATGAGAAACTGACAAATCCAATTGATAAACTTCAGGGGAATAACAAATTAAACCCCATCAAATTCAATTTGCATTGTTGTGGATAGAAGTCCTTTTCTTCTATTCTGTTTTCTATCAGTTAAAGTCACTGTATATACAATTAAAAAACAGCTCACTCAAAGATAAAAAATAATGAGAATAGAAGAGCTTCTCGGGAGATCTATTTTTCAAAGTCGTACACAGTTTTTGCTTGTACATAAATGCAAATAATTGCATTTAAAAGGACAAAATTAGACTGTCTTGGCAAAGGAGATGTAAATAAAACCCTTGGAAGGGATCAAGTATAGTATAGTGGAATTATAATAATATTGAGTTGACAGTCTGTAACAATTTAAGAAAAGAATCTTGGGGTTACTGCAGGTGGATATATTTGCTTTTCAACATCCTACTTAAGAGAAAAGTCAGAGAGATAAAGTCAATGGAGGGATGGAGAGATAGTACAGATGACAAGGTGTTTGCCTTGCACACAGCTGACCTGAGTTCTATCCTGGGCTCTATCTAAGAACCCCAAACCCCACCTGAAGTGATTTTTTGAGCACAGAGCCAAGACTAAGCCCTGAATGCTTCTGGGTGTGTCCCCAAAGTAAAACAAAGACAGAAAATAACAACAACAACAAAAATGTAATTAAAGAATCGTACTGTAGTGGAAACATTTTATCGTATACAATTATGAGCAAGTAAGCAAGAAATGGAGCATCTTGCTTAAGAAGATACATGCATTTTGGCAAAATATTTGCTATTTCTTCTTAAGTATTAGTAGAAAAAATATACTTTGGGTGCTAAGACTAGAGGAAAGGAAGGAAACTCAAAGCAATACAGATTAGATTGACGATTATTCATTTGTATAGCTCTGCCTCCTTTCAGTCTCCATACTCGGACCACCATACCATGATACTGTATTGCTACTAATAGTTGTAGCTCTAATTTCCTCATGATTACTTTCATGGGATACACCGAAGTTGGAATTTGGAACCTGGTTTACTTCATGGAAAAACATCTGTACTGAAGTGCCTTATAATGAGATTAAAGATTTTTGTTTGGAATGATTTTTGTTTGGTTGGCTGTTAATCACTTATTTTGTTTGGGCCTAGATATTAAAAAATGTTCTGACATGGTGGGAATTAATAAAATATGGCTGTCAAATCATGGCTTTATGACTTGGGTTTTTTTTTAATCTTCTGCTTACAACTTGTACTAATTGGGTTTCAGGCAATTTTAGGTTTTAAATCTCGGGAAGCAAGAGTAAAGGGTGTCTCACAAAATAGGTCATGTGAATGCTTGGCTCCATGCACAGGTGAGACTCAGAAAATGAGAAACTGAAAAATCTACATGATGGCTTTAAGTGTAGAGTTAATGCACATTGCTTTAATTTTGAATAGAGCTTCTGCAGTTTAAAAGATGACAATATATTGAGTGCTATGGCATTTAACATCAGGGAAATTAGACTCAAGCACAGATGGGTATTCAGGCTTTCAGGGAACAAATCCTTAAATTTAAATAACAGTGAGAATAATTACATAGTTTTGTTGCAAGTTACAGGGAATACATCACATTCTTTCAAAGAGAGTTCTTTGTCTTCTATAATTATGCCTTTAGAAGAGAGTTACAAAGAATACCAAAGCATATCTTCCTAGATCAGCATACCTTCCTTCAATTATCATCATCAACACTGAAGTACACTTATTAATGTTCTTGTATATATTTCAATGAGATAACTATTCAAAGCAACCCAAATAGCAACTCCCAGGGTTTAAAAATTACCATAAAATTATAAAACTTAAGATTCCTAAACAATGAACATGAATAAAATTTATATAAAGTATATTTTCACATAAGGCATACATAATTTTATATTTATCTGTAAATCATCTATATGAATCAACACTTAATATTTTATATTTCTACTTCATAGGAACAGGGACAAAGCAGATCTTTGACATTTCTAATTCTAAGGGACAGGATCAAAATAAGTTACTGTATCTACAAAGTGTTCAAAATATTGGAAAGTGTGCAAGACCATCTGGAATCCAGATGTGCTAGCAAGGACTGAATGTCATTCTCCCAGGCAAGGAGAAGGGAAGGAAACATCTCCTGAAACTGAATAATTGGAATTGGTTTTCTCATTATAGCTTTAGTTAAGGAGATTTTTCTCTCCATTCAACTGGAAATCAAATAAAGTATCTCCTTAAATATAATTTTCTCTTCTGAACAATTTGACGTTTAAGCAAACACTTAAATTTTCTTTCTTTCAAGGGTCAAATAAGATCAAGGCCTAGAAATAGATCTGAAGATGGGGCCCACAAGGCATACAAAAATGTAGTCAGAGATGCTTGGGTAGGAGGTTTCAACATCCCAGAAATAGGAGAATAGTCAGGAGGATGGGAATGGTGACAATGTGAGGACACATTCCTGTTTTCCTTCAGAATCCCCAGTCTATGGAGCTGGGATTTTTGCCAGTGGACCTACAATATGTAGTGCTCATAGATGGAGCCTCTTTGTAGAGTGTAAGGATGGTGCAACTTGAGTATGTTTCCTATCATATTCAATAGGTTCTATTCACTTTTTATTTTGCTTTTTGGTTCACACCCAGCGATGCTTAGGGGTTACTCGTGGCTCTGTAAGGAAAACCTTATGGGATGCTAAGAATCGAACCCGGGTCAACCACATGCCAGGCAAACGCCTTACCTGCTGTGCTGTCGCTCCAGCCCTGTCTCTATCCATTTTTAACAGAAATTCAGCTGAAACAGAAAATACCATGATAACAAATGTCATTTTATAATGTCTTAATCTACATAAACTAAAAA
This sequence comes from Sorex araneus, assembly GCF_027595985.1. Lineage (NCBI taxonomy): Eukaryota > Metazoa > Chordata > Mammalia > Eulipotyphla > Soricidae > Sorex > Sorex araneus. The sequence goes on along the minus strand of NC_073308.1, from coordinate 54,984,073 downwards.
ATAAATTACTTGAATAAAATATATGGAGCCTGCACTTACCTATGTATTATTTTAAGTATTCTACTGGTCCACTGTATCAATTATCACATACAATTCTGATTGGATAAACAAGTACCTAAAAGTAAAGAATTTAGATGTATCTACTCTAGAGGATATGAAAGGTGCAAGGACCTACCACCACATCAGCGAAGTGTTGGTGACCCAGTGGTATGTCTAAATACCTGAGAAGTAATCACATATCCCACTTCTACCTTGACTCTGAACATAGTTGCTGGTAGTCCTCTCCTGGGTCTAAAAGAGTTGACCTCCTAGGACTTAGATTCTGCAAAACATGTGGCACTGTAGAGTGAGACTGATCCCAAAGTAATTCATCATATGGTATCTTTGTATGTATAGTATCAGGTACATGCAATGATGCACAAGAGTGCTGCGAAAGTAAGCAGTCCAAATCCCTTTTACCAATCATCACTCATTGTACCGGTGCTCTTCCCTCTGCTCATATATACAGCAATAATGTATCCTTTTAAGTAAATGATGGTGGTGGACCTAAAAGTCTGAACTGGATGAAGGAATGGTTGAATTATTTTTATATGTCAATACACATTCAAAATGCACTTTGTGGGGGCTGGAGCGATAGTGCAGTGGGTGGGTCAGGCAGCCATTGCTCTCGGACGATCCAGGTTCAGTTCCCAGCATCCCATACGGTCCCCTGAGCATGTCCAGGTGTAATTCCTGAGTGCAGAGCCAGGAGCAATCCCTAAGCATTGCTGGGTGTGACCCAAAAAGCAAAAATAAATAAATAAATACAATAAAATAATAAAAAAAGCACTGTGACTACACTCGGGCCTCCTTCTCCCAGGGTGACCCTGAAATACAGTCAAGCAAAATCCACCCAGTGGACAAATGTTTTTAACATTCCATCAGATCATTCACTTTGAGAAAGGAAAGCAGCCTGCGGGAAAATATTGATTAACTCAAAGGCAATTGTTAATGGACCTATCCAAGTGTATACAAAATGTAAAGATCTACCATCACTGACCAGGGGACATCCATTACTGAAGAAGTTAGGCAACCAAGTAGTTGGATTGACTGGGTCAATTGCCATTGCCTTCCCGGTATTGCTGCAGGTGTTATGCTGGTGAAAACAGGATGTCAGGAGTGATTTAGTACATTTCAGTTCAATATTTACTTCTCTCCATTGTTGGTCTTTTGCATTGTCACTCCTCAGCAAAACTTCTTAAGACCAAATTTGGATTAATCTGAATCAGCACAATGTCCTTCCATTTCTCCTTCATAGCCCTCTTCAGTTTTGTTCTTTCCTTCCTTTTGCAGGTGTGGGAAAATATTTCCAGGCAATGACAAGTGGAAGATGACTGAGAAATCTTTAATCCATGTGCCTCACTTGTCACTTGTTTTCCCGTTGATCTTCGTTTTGCTCCAGCAGGCGCCAGTAATGTCTCCATTTGTCTCTGTTGCATGCTAGTATAGCCCAATGATATCTGCTCTCTCCAGGGACAGGAAGTGCCTCTAACTGTTCATTCAGGGTTTTGATGAAGAAGTCTGAGCATCTTGTAGATGGGCGGCCAGGCGGTCTTTTGACATCCCGTGCAATCCAGTCAGTTATAGCTCTAGTCCAGCGGTCATCTCTGAATCGCATTACACGTCCGGCCCATCTGATTTTTGATGTCTTGGAAAACGAGACAGTGTCCCTGATTCTTGGCCTTCAACGGAGGTCGGAACTCCAGATTACTTCTCTCACTTGAGTGAAACGTGATACTCCTAACATAGCTCTTTCCATTTCTCTCTGTTTTACCAGAATGACAATCTCATCCTATTTGCATAGGGCACAGGTCTCTGAACCTTATGCTAGTGCAGAAAGAATGGTGGAATCGAAAAGATGTGCCCAGAGCCAGAAATCCTTTGTTCTCTTAACCAGTTCTTCAATGCTCTTGAAGGCTTTCCACACGGCTTTCTTCCTCCTGCGCAGTTCTGGCGCCAAGTTATTCCTCATGTTGAGTTCTCGACCCAGGTACACATAGCTGCTGCATTTAGAGATGTTTGTTCCATTGAGAGCAAGTGGAGCGTCAGGGACTAGTTTGTTTTTCATGAGCATTGTCTTGTTGAGGTTCAGCTGCAGTCCGACCTTTCCACACTCACGGTCGAAGTCGGTCAACGTTTGTGCAGCTTTGGGAATATTGTATTCATGAAAGGCTGAGAGTAAATATTTTAGACTTTTTGGAAGTGTGGTCTATGCAATTACTCAATAATGTCATTTAATTCATTTTTCTTTTCATATAGCAAATATGCATAAGTAAACTTGGTAAAAATAGTTGTATAAACATTAGAAAAAAAGTGATAGTTCAGGTCTATTGTATAGGATGTTAGGGGAATTGCTCCAGCATTTAAGCAAGTAGTTCTGAATGTGTTTGTATTTTTTACTCAACAGAGCTATCTTGGTACACTCCACCTCCCTAGAATACAAGCATTAAACAGGGATGGTCACCCACACACTCTACATCTAATTGTTCAATGGTCCTGTGACTGACCAGCCAGCATTTCCTTGTAGTTGTCAGAAATTTCTATGCTTCTGTAAGTTCTGACTTCGAGCAGTTCTGTTACCTTCCCTGTTACCTTCCCTGATCAATATACACGAACTGCCATTCAACGTTCTCACACAGTGCAGTTTCAAACAGCCTATGAAAGAAGGGAAGAAAAAAATCAGGCCTTGTCAAGTAGACTATTTTTATTTTTTTTGCTTTTTAGGATCACACCTGTCGATGCACAGGGTTTAGTCCTGGCTCTGCAATCAGGAATTCCCCCTGGCATTGCTCAGGGGACCATATGAGATGCTGGTAATCGAATCCGGGTTGGCTGTGTTCAAGGCAACCGCCCTACCGCTGTGCTATTGCTCCAGCCCCCTAGACTATGTTTTTTTTAGTTTTCATTTTTGGAATAGCTAGAGCAATGATGTGGCTCCACAAGGAAAGAAAATTGGATGCAAAGTGAAATATTAAAGCAGACCTAAGCCATCTTTTTACCCGTTTCGACCAGGCTTGCTATTCCACATTGTACTCTCACACCAGTGTCTGCTGACTAGGAATCTGTTCAATGTGTCTCTAGGTTTCTTGGTTTTGATCTGAATTATAACTTTGTATCCACTATTTCAAAAGTAATGAGATTTTTATTCTTCTCATTTCTCAATTTTGAAAGTAATACTTTGGAAACAACATGTTCAATTATTCTAGCAAGGAATTCTGATTAGGAAAGAGAAAAAAAATAAGACTCCTGTGTGGTCAAAACTCATTTGTTAAAAGTAAATTTATTTTTTAATATTTATACATCATAAGCAGCATAAAGACAACACGGGTATTTGATTTTTCTATGATTTTTCCTGGTTGTGTAGAGAACCTAGCCTGAGAAAACCTTATGCAATTAAATAATTATGGCACAGTCATCTACAGGATGGTAGGTTTATTAAAAAAGATAACCCAGCTGAACCAACTTCAACATAGGCAGCTACTTACAGATTGTCTCCAGCCAGAGAACTAAGCTGCGACCCCATGCCCACCCAGGAGGGGAAAGGTATTTCTCTCTCTCACCTGTCCCTTCCCGAAGATGAAGGGCGTGAGGACCACCATATTATGAGGACCACAGATGGGGTTTACAAGCTTGCAATGATCGAATATCTGGAAGAAATCTCCCTGGACTTAGTTGTTAAAGTACAGAAATACAAAACCTCATTTCTCTTCACAACAGGTCTGACTCTAGTGGGGTGCTCCTAATAATAATGGTGAGGTTTGTGTTGAAATATTGAATGTAACCAAAGTAAATAGAAAGTAAAGTGAAGTATCAGTTACAAGAGGGGGTGCGGGCGGAATGGGAGGTTTTTGGGGTTTTTTTTGTCTTCAGTGGTGGGATATGGGCACTGGTGAAGGGATGGTTGTTTCAGCATTGTATGACTAAGACTTAAGCCTGAAAGCATTGTAATTTTCCACATGGTGATTCAATAAAATAAAATTAAAAAAATATAAAAAAGAAACAAAGATAAACCGCAACCAGGAAAACAATGGGCAAAAAGGGGAAAAAAAGGAGGGAACAGATCAAGGACTATACAGTCAAAGGAAAAACAGACAATGGGCTTCCATGATCATTTAACTCAAAAGTCTAAGCAGCAATCTTAGAAAAGAGAAACACAGAGAATGTCCTACTTAAAAGACCTCTGAAAGAGAACAAAATGTGGTTCAATTATCAGTATTTCTGTGTGAACCATGCAAACCCTTTAGGTCTACCTTGTCACCAAGTATAGTTTATTTTTGTTTTCTTTGGGGTTTTGCTTATACTTCATGTTTAAGCTTTTTTTCTGTTGTTCTTGCAGATAAGCTATTCTTTGAGGGGGTCAAACACAGTGATGCTCAGGGCTTATTCCTGAATTTGTGCTCAGTGATCACTTTTCTTATGAGACTCCAGACTGAATTTGAGTCCACCTCATGCAGAGCGAGTGATTTAATCCTGGTGCTATCTCTCTGGTCCTTGTACCACAATTTCTTACAGCAGTTAAAACATTGCTGCATGGTGGATGTTATATCTATTTTGAATGCTAAGGTAGTCTTCCCCAAGGTTCTCTTTAAAATACTTGACAATAATACTCTGGTTCTGAGAAAATGATAAAAGAATGAAATAACTCGAATGAAAATTATGGCTTATAAGAAATCTGCAAGAAAATGAGGTGAACTTTCTCTAGGACCCAGTGTAGATCACAATTGACCTTGGTGAGAAGATAGGGTGATGGAAACCCAGTCAAGAAACACAAAAGATGTGGAGGTAGTACAGAGGTTTAGGTTATTACCATGCACATGACCAAGTCCAGTTTGATTCGAAGCACTGCAAATGGTCCCTTGATCACCACTAGAATCCATCCCTGAACACAGAGCCAGGTGTGGCCCAACCCCTCTGAACAGACAAATACACACATACAAAGCACATGTCACATCACATGCACGGGTCAAAGTTCAATAAGATAAGTATGTTTTCAAAATTTTATTTAGGGAAAAATGATGAGACTTGATGACATTTTCTATATTAACTTGCTCAGGGTTTGTTTAGTTCTATTTTGTTTTAAGCACCAATGAGTTAAAATAGTATCTACAATGTTTCCTCTCCCTCTGATTTTCCTGGGAATGTGTTGGAGTAATAACAGTAGCAATCAAGTTGGAAAAAAATTGCCTCTAATGTGAAAATTGCATCGCATAGGGGATCTGACTGAATCACTGCGGCATATGATTTTGTGATAACATCTCCTTTCCAACTTGTCCTGAATGTGGGCTCTTTGGTTGAGCCCACTATTGATGTATCTTCTCTGACTTCCTCAGGACCTTTTCTCTTCTTTATTTCCTCTAATTTAATTTTTCTCTGTTTAGTTCCTCTAATTTAGTTTCACTATAAAACCTTAGTTTTGCTAGTAAAGCTGTCATTGTAGTAAGTTATTTTAATAAACTGGAATAAATTAACCAATTAGTGTCCCTTAAATATAATTGATACCATTGGCAATTCAAATAAATTCTACACTACGTGATCAAAATAATATATTTCTTGTACCAAATACCCCTATATATTTGCACCAACACTAATATAATGACCAAAATTATGTGTGCATTAATAACATGTCGTTTCTTAGTTGAGAAATGTGCAACCTAATGAGAATAAAAGTATCTTGAGTTGAAAATGTTAGAAAATAAGATAAATTAATGTATTTCATTTTTCTGACCTTCTGTTATTTTATGAGGTGGAGAAGGATAAAAACAAAATAAACAAATACTTATATTAAAATAATTAAGGTGAACTAGGGCATTCACACAAGTCTAGAAAATGTTCTATAATCACAAAAATGTATAAATATTATTTTTGTCTCCTTTTGGCTTACTATTCTAAATTAATTTTAGTTTGATACTTTTTTCTTTTTTTTTTTCTTTTTGGATCAAACCTGGAAATCCACAGGGGTTACTCTTGGCTTTTTCGCTCAGGAATTACTCCTGGCAGTGCTCAGGGGACCATATGTGATGCTGGAAATCGAACCCGAATCTGCCGAGTGCAAGGCAAACACCCTACCTGCTGTGCTATCTCTCCAGCCCAGTCCAATACTTTTAAACTTCCCTTGGCAAAATTTCTGATTTAGATAAATACTCTCTAGTAGATCTCTTTCTGGACTGGAGTGATCGTACAGTAGGTAAGGCTTTTGCCTTGCACATGGCCGATGTGGCCAACCTGGGTGTGATTCTTCAGTCCCTCTCTGAGAGCCCCTCAAGCTACCGAGAGTATCTGGCCTGCAGAGCAGAGCCTGGCAAACTACTCTTGGTGTATTCGATATGCCAAAATCAGCAACAACAAGTCTCCATTGTGATGGGCATTACTGGTGCCCACTCGGGCAAATCGATGAACAACGGGATGACAGTGCTACCGTGCTACAGATCTCTCTGAACTAGTGGGAAACAGCATTTTGCATAATTATATCTATGTAAAATCATCAAACATTATTTAATACTACATGATAAAAATTGATCCATACATTTCAAAAGATATCAAAGTAACTGGAAACAGTATATTGCCTGAAATAAAAGTTATTTCAAATATATACTCATCGATGAAAAATATTAAAATAAAATTGATGTTTTATAGCATATATTGGACCTTCTATCCTTTCTAATTACACAAATACCCATTCTACTTGATTTCTATTTTCCAATTTAATCTTAACTGCAATTCCTCAAGAGTAAAATAAGAATTGCAATAATACTTCAGCTATTGGGTTTTATAAGAGCTAATTGAGTTAAGAGATTTATTAGGTTTAATGATCGGATATCTAATATACAAATACTTGGATATTAAACTCAATAAATACTTTGAAATGAATTTTGATTTTCTTTCTTCAAATTGTTTCTTCTTCTGGTCCTTTTATTTGCTTTAAAAAAGAAAAACAAAAAACATTGTCTTCTATACTACCCAAGCTCAAAAACTAAAGTAATTCTTAAATTGAAATAAAGTACCCTTATTTCTCTCTACTTCTTTTTTGATCATAATAAGCTAGGCTATATCTTTTAGTTTTCTCCAAGATTACAGTCTGCTATACGTGGCTGCCATGGGCAGGCATGGCCTTGCTTCAAAATTGGACTCATTCATGCTTAAAGTTTGTCAAATGAGTGTGTCAGTGGTAGAGAAAATTTTAGTTCTTTTCTTTGGCTATAAAGCTACTAAAAATATCTAAGCATTTCGTTTTCCAAATACACTAAAATCCACATATAAATTTAAGTTTTTAAATTACATTTTTGATTGTGGTATCAAGGATCAGCTCCAGGCCCAACTGTAAGTTTGCAGAAAAACAGTAGTTTAAAAAATACTTATAACATGTCTTTGGCAGGTAGAGAAATCAGATTGTAAATTGCTAATTTAAGTGTGTTTTGTTCTAATTTACAGGTGAAAACATATTTAGATGTCAAATTATACATTCCACAAACATGTAAATATAACATTTGTGCACATATGTATATGTATGTATGTATGTCAGAGGCTGGTGAGATGTTCAAGTGATGTACATACACAGTAAATGTGAGGTCCTGCATTTGTTCCCTGGAAGTGTGTGTCCACATCCAACATAAGTAGGTATGGATTTTATAAAAATATCCCCTTTTAAATATCTTTTTAGCCTTTTCTTTATACATTTTTAACAGAATTTCTATAGCAAAAGTAATGATATATTTATCATCACTTAGTCTATAGAAATTTTATGCAAGTATTTAAACCATTATGTAAGTTTATAAGTTTGGATCCTATTAAAATAATTTTTATGAACTTTGTTAGACATTTAGTTATGTTTTCAATGAATAATTGTGCTGATTCTATTTGACTCTTAAATAAAATTATTTTGTATGGAATGACTTATATTGTATACTATTGGCTATTACTAATTTTCTTGCACAAAAGAAAAAATTCTTTTAAATTTTTCTCACAACAAATTGCAAACAGTCAATATAAATTTGGGACACACATTTTTCTTCTTTATGGTGTTCTTATAAAGAGTTATAGCTTTAAAATATGTTTAATTATGCAGCAACAATAAGTCCTTTATATCTATGTTCATTTTGAATTATTTTTTATTCTTATTCTATTATAAAAATAATTTAATTACTTTGCAGTGAAATTTTTCATGATCTTATTTTAATCATACTAACTATATGTATGAAGGAAAGTATGAAAGTGGTACATCAGTAACAGAAAAAATTTTGAAGCCAATTAATCAACTACAACTATATTGGACGTGTATTTATAGCTTATAGCAATAATAAGCAATGTACAGACACAATACATGCACACTGCAACAAAATATACTTAATATAAAGTTAAAATTAAAATACAGACCCACTGAAACAATCAAGGTTTAATTAATGCACAATTATTGTGTCATCATAGTTTTTACAGTGAATTCTTTAATATTAATTTTTTATTTGATTTGGTTGCCATGAGCATTACAAAGTTGCTCATAATTGGGTTTCAGTCATGTAACGTTCCAACATTTCATTTTTACTACATTTAATTCTTGATGCAAGTTAACAAAAGTCAGAAATTCAACTTCTTACCTTCATTATATACCATACATATAAAGCTATTTTCGTTATTGCTTGAAGTGGATTTGGACAGTGCTGATCTAAAGTGCTAGCAAAATAGGCAATATTAATATTTTTTATAATGCCACTCCAAAAACAATAATTCCCTATAATCAGTAGTTATGCTCTTATTTTAATGATACAAACAGCAAATTTATCCATTTTTGCTTGGTAAAGACATTAAAAACATGGAAAACATGTCAATATGTATCAATATAATTTGATGTAAATAAAAAAATTAATCATTTTATTTCCATGCATATATAATCTCAGAGAAAGAGGTTTTGAACACTTTAGGTTGCAGTTGCTAATGTAAAGTCTTTATCTCAGAGAACAAATTGCACTGAATAAAAGGACTAATGATGAGTTAGTCACTCCTATTACCTTAAACTAAAAGATAAGAAATAAAGAAGAAATCTCAAGGTCTTATGATGTCATTTCCTGAATGATATTGGAATTTGCAATTAAATTTCTTTCATGGCTATGAAATATCTTAAAACTGACATATTAGCTTGATCTGCCTCAACAAAATACAACAAACTTGGTTGCTTAAATAATAGAATATATTTTTTTGAAGTAAATAGATTTCATTCAGAGATTTCTGAGAGAAGGAGGAAGGGATAAGTGGGAGATATAATAGTAAGAATAACGGGCTCAAGAGAGAACTCGGGCTTCTCCAAGGGTGGAGGAAGCCCCTACACATAACCGAGCTTTAGACACAAAAGTATGAAAGCATGAAAGTACACATCTCAAGAGGGGAGATGCAGGTGACACATGTGCTCGGCCACGCGGGCGCAAGCAGCACATGGGCTCAGGCAGCATATGCACCAATAATAGAATATTTTTTCTCAAATTTATAGAGTTTCTAAGTTCAGGATATCAATATAGAGGTCTCTGGTAATGATTCATTTCATATATATGTGTATATATATATATATACACACATGCACACACATACACACACACACACATATAAAATCCCGAGAGTATCCCGCCCGCATGGCAGAGCCTAGCAAGCTACCCGTGTCGTACTCAATATACCAAAAACAGTAACAACGATGGTACTCATTCCCCTGATCCTGAAAGAGCCCCCTATACGCCATCAGGCTATACTAACACGTGACAGGGATGAATGGAGATGTTCTTGTCACCTGCTCAAGCAAATCAATGAACAACAAAATAACAGTGATAGAATGATGCAAGACACATAAAATCACTGTGACATATGCAGTTACAAAGTTGTTCATGATTGGTTTCAATCACACAATGTTCTAATACTTGTCCCTTTATCAGTGTACTTTTCCTACCAACAATGTCTCCAAATTCCTTCCTGCACCCCCCTTCTGTCTCACTCTCTCCCTTCCCCGCTCTCTTTTTCTCCCTCTCCCTTCCCCTCTCTCCCTTCCCCTCTCTCCCTCCCTCTCTCCCTCCCTCCCTCCCTCCCTCCCTCTCTCTCTCTCTCTCTCTCTCTCTCTCTCTCTCTCTCTCTCTCTCTCTCTCTCTCTCTCTCTCTCCCTCCTCCCCCCTCTCCTTCTAATCCTTCTAAGCATTATGATTTGCAATACAGGTATTGAAGGATTATCATGCATATCCCTGTACCTACTTTCAGCAATCAGTTCTAATGCAAGTGATTATTTCCAACTACCATGGTCAGAGTGGTCCCTTCTCTATCCTAACTGCCCCCACTTCACTTGTGGCAAACTTCCATCAATGGACTGTTCTTTTGGCCCTTGCTTCTACTGTCCTTCGAAATTAGTGTCATAGGATGCTTTTTTATATCCCAAAATGACTTCAATCACTCTATATCTTTACTTCTCCTTCTGATTCATTTTATTCCATTAGACACTATCTATGTCCACCCATTTATAAACAAAGTTCATGATTTCCTTTTTTCCTCGTTGCTTCATAGTATTCCATTGTGTAGATGTCCCATAGTTTCTTTATCCATTCACCCATTCTCAGGCACTCAGGTTGTTTCCAGATTCTAAGAAGCCTCTTCTAAGCTGTAGTTAACCACTTTGTCAGAGATGAGACTCAGAACAGATTCTCTGGAATATGTCTTAATGAGGGCACAAACATGGCAGTAAAGTCTCAGCCTCTTGAGCACATCTGATCTAAAACTACTTCCCAAAGGCCTGTATTCAAATGCAAGTTAGGGCTTTGGAGAATTTGGAGAATGTGAATTTGAAGAAGACACAATTCAGCACATCGTGGATAACTAAAATGAACGAGAAGTAATATTGTTCATTTTGTTCTATGAACAGGATCTCATGTTTGAAAATGTGTCTATGTTCAGAGCTTTTAATGGCAACAGATCATCTGAATCAACATTCATCTCACAAAACTTAAAAAGCATATTGTTCCCTACTTTTCTAAATCATTTAGCACTGAGAATTGTTAGACTCGAATTTCTCGAATGCACTAAAGTCTCTAAAATAATGTTCGCAATAAATTGTTTAAAGCTTACTAAGTTTCTTGTGCAGGAACAAATGCCTGGATAGATTTTTTTTCACCAGGTAAAAATCTATAAAAACTACTAACGGCCCAGGGTTTCTAACCTTTCCAAAATTAGATTCGATCTGAATCATATTCAACTTGCTTCAAAAGCTCTTCACACTCAGCTGTATGGTTGCAAAAATATAGAAATAAGCTAAATAAGCATTAGTATACTATAATAAAACACAGAAATTTATTACAGACTATTGAACCTTCCCAAGACTGTTGATTAATTATCTTAAACAGCATTTGATACTTCTGCTTTTTATCACCCATGCATTGTTTTTACTTTAATTTGAATATATGTTGAAACCAATTTTTATGATTAAAAACTCTTAGTATCATTTCTTATAAGAAAACATTGTAAAATATAGAAAAATACATTAAGTTGTTTCATTAAAATTTATATTAGTGTCATCACCAGGATAAATCGGCTTCCTTTTCCTTCAATTGTATACTAGCATTTTACTGTTCACTGAATTGTACATTTTTGCTTTCAAAAGCAAAGCTGTCATGTGTTCCCATGGTGTAAAATCAGGCCAGGCCTCACTAAATCCTAGAAATATGCTATGGAAAAATCAATGCCATAGGAAATACAAACGTTCCTTTTGTAGTAAGAAACCTTATAAATGTTTGTAAAAATTTTATTTTTCAAATTGTGTAAAGCTTTTTGCGGACCTGTTTCTGAGTATGATTTGAAGTTGATTACATAGCTTTGAAAACATACAAGCAAAATTAAAAATTTCCAATGTTATTAAACATTCAGTTATGAGAAAGACCACCTTTCTTTTTAACATCTCATAGGGTTAAAAAGACTTCTGTTTTGTTTTTTGACCACACCCAGCTGTGTTTATTCCTAACTCAGAGGTAATGCTTAGCCATGCTCAGGAGACTGTATGAGGTACAAAATTATTTTTTAAATAGTTGAAAAAATCACATCAACATTATATTATCTTGAAAAATGTAAAAATCACACAAAGTTCAAGTTTCAGTGTACTAAATTAATTCATATCACAGCCACACTAACTCATGCACATATCACCAATGGTTCCTTTTGAGTGACAGAGTAGGATTGTTTTGGAGACTGAATGATCTGCAAAGTCTAAACTATTGATGATCTAGAATGAGTGATAAATCATTTTCTGAAATCTAACATTTCCACATTTAGAAATTTATTTGTTCTCACATTTAGAAGTATACCTTTGTTTCAAAATGAAAAGCATTATTTAATTCACAATCAGTTTAAAATGAAACATTTTGATATTAAAAAATATCACCTTGAATACGTGACAAAAAAAGTCCACAGAAACTTGGCTCAGTAATTGACATGTCTTATATAAAATATGGGGTTGATCACTGGCACTACCATGAATGAATAATTAAATAATTCCTCCTTATACAATATTCAGAATCAGATAGTCTAGTTCCATTTGTTTTAAAGACCTATAAACACACACAGCAGGTAATTCTTATATTCAGAACTTTAGTCTCATGAGCTGCAAAAGATTCTGAACTTTTTACTTGGGAGTCTACATGATAATTTGTCACAAAGCATTTTATCAAAAGAAAAATAGACAAGGAAACTGACATTTTAACTTGGCTCCACTAAAAAATTCTAAAATTCATGTAAATGTAACACAATTTTTTCTGGTTGGTTTGTTTAGCTGACTTAAGAGTTGTCAAAAATAAGAGCATTACAAGACTCCTGGATTGTGCTATCTTTTAAAATTTAAATCATGCTTAAAGCAAGACAGGAAAAGAAGCATGTGAAACTTAGACTAGAGTGTCTCCTTAACAGTATCTTGATTTACTTTCAAGAAATAGGAAAACTTGCAATTATCAACTGAATTTAATGAGTTTTTCTTTCTTTTGTTTGATAATTATAGTTTATAGATCATAGCAATAATATTTGTGAAAAACTCAAAATCTTTTTTTCACATTTAGAGAGTTCTTTAATGATGGATATTTTATTTCTTTTTATTAATGTGGCATCTGGATACAAAAGTATAATCGTTTACCTGTTTTAAAGATACAATAGTACCACACTATTTGCAACCAAAATATTTTTTTGTACCTTTATACAGCCTCTTAGAGAGTCCTGCAAGCTACCTAGAGTATCTAGCCCACATGGCAGAGCTGGGCAAGCTACCTGTGGTGTATTGGGTATGCCAAAAACAGTAACAAGTCTCATGATGGAGATGTTACTGGTGCCTGCTCAAGCAAATCGGTGAGCAACAATCTTTATACAGCACATCTGAGACCACCTGGTGTTGGTCATTATGATTATTTCACTTAATATTACCCCTGTAGTTTCATTAATAGCATAGAAGGAAAAACTTAGTCGTTTCCTTAGAGTTATAGACTATTCATTCTGTATGTAACATTTTTTCTACTGTTCTATCATTGGGCACTTGAGTTGTTTCCAGATTTGGGCTCTTGGATAGAGCACTACAGTGAGCCCTAGACGTTACATCTTCTTGAATTAGTGTTTTTGTGTTTTTTTTTTTTGATAGATAACGAAATGGAATTGCTGTGCTATTTGCTCATTGGGTATTAGCCTTTATTGTTATTTTTAATATAAATATGCATAATGTTTTCCATAGAGACTAAACCAATTCACATTCACCTAACAATGAATGGGGTTTCATTTCGCCCCATATGTTCCTCAGTACTTGTTGTTTATAATCCTTTTACATAAGTCATTGTCATTGATGGGGAGTGATCCATTGTTATTTAGAATTGCATTTCTCTGAAAATAGATGATGATTTGATCTATGAAAATCCTCGAAGAAGTGTCTTCTCCTGATTTTTTTATGTTATTAAGTTTTGTGTAACTTTTACATATTTTATATGGTCCCTTTGTCACACCTATTGTAGGATAACATTGGTTTGTCCTTTCTGCCTTGCCACAGGGAGCTTAGATTTATTGGGTTATTCCCATCACAGTGTTCCCATTCCTCTTTGTTTACTTGTAACCTCTTTCTTTGTGCTCTGTTTCCCCAGCCAATCAATTACCTTTATCTCCTATTAAGACTCTGTTAACTTGTAAATATTGCATTTCTCTTCTCCTTAAATCCTTTGCATAGTTAATTCTGAGCAATGTATTTTTTGTATGGACATAGGAAGACACATAATGCTATGCTTTTGTAACTTGGGAGTTAATTGACTCAGAATGATATTCACTCCTGGGTATCTGTTCTCTTGATTTAAGCCTCAGTTGCCCTTACTTTCTGGCACGCCAGAAGCAGGGTCCTGACCAGAAACTGGATGAACCCAGGGCATGCTGTGAGCAACGCTGGCAAAAATGGGCCAGGTCAAAGCACCATAATACTTAACTGTAAGTTAAGAGCATTGTCCTGGGCAAATTCTGTCACGATCCAAAAAGTAACAACTGAATTAGGACTCTGCCAGGGCTAGGAAAGATCAATCTGGCCTGAGCACTATATAGATCTCTGGTCTGAGATCTATTGCGAGATGTTCCCAGGATAACCACCCTACAAGCTTAATGTTTCTCTTACTGTGTCCATACAAAATAACTAATATTAAGAAGTAGAATCAAGATGTTAATTAAGATGTTAATTATTTGACTAAGGAAAGGAGAAAAATCTCTCAGTAGTATTTTGCCCTTGAGCCTGATTGGTGATCAGGAAGGGCTTTATTATGTTGATTGTGCTACCCAGGTTGCTGCCCCCAATGTGGGGAATTGGGGGAGAGACTAGGGAGACCAAGGTGGCAAATGGGAGCATGGAGAGATGAGCTAGAGACAGAAGGAGATGGGAATGAAGAGCAGCGTGAGACTAGAATGGGGGACCTCACGAGACAGGAACAGGCTCATAGGGAGAATGGAGTAAACGGCAACTGATCACCAACCAGCCTGGCCCTCATTTTCTCCTACGTCTTCCTATGGCATTAGCCATGTCTGATGGGGGAGCGGAGCAAGACCACCAAACGCAGGCGGCCAGAGAAAGAGAGCCGAGGAATTTCCCTAGCCGCCAAGTGTCAACACACCTATGATATTAGAACATTTGTTCTAATTCAAGAAAATGTCTTTATGTTTCAGCAGTACTTCCTTTAGTTGTGTAGCTATAAAAGTTCATGTAGGGGCTGGAGCGATAGCACAGCGGGTAGGGCATTTGCCTTGCACGCAGCAGACCCGGGTTCGAATCCCAGCATCCCATATGGTCCCCTGAGCACCGCCAGGGGTGATTCCTGAGTGCATCAGCCAGGAGTGACCCCTGTGCATCGCCAGGTGTGATCCAAAAAAAAAAAAAGAAAAAAAGAAAAAAAGTTCATGTAATTCCACTTATATTTACTTTTGTTTGACTCATTAATATAGTCAAACCACTAAAGTAGCCACTGAAGTTATTATTGTGGAATTTTCTGCCTTTGATTTCTTTAATACACTGATATGTAATAAAAATAACTTTAATCCATATAAATTAACTTTTGTACATGGTGTTGGATATTGGTCCAATTTCATTATTTTTCATATGGCTATTCAGTTTTCAAAAAAATATTTGTTGAAACATTTTCTTTTCTCCATTATATGCTCTTAGCTCCATAGTTGTAAATTAGCTTCCTAGTGTATATATGTATACTCTGAATTCTAACTTATTTATGTGATATCTTTTATACCAATGCCATACTGTTTTGACTGCTGTAGTTTTATAGTACCATTTGAAGACAGGGATCTTGATGTCACCCATTTGTTTATTTCTCAATGTTTCTTTGGCTACTAGCAGAATTTTGTAGTTCCCTAAAAATTTTTTAATATTCATTCTATTTCCTTAAAGAATGTCCTTGGAATATTGATAGAGATTTCACTGAATATATATAATATTTTGGGTAGAAGAGTATTTTTAATACTGCTAATATTTCTATCTATGAGCATGAAAATCTTTTTTCATTTACTTGTGTCTTCTACTTATCTTACCAATGACTTGCAGTATTTTAATGTGAAAGTCTTTACCTGCTTTGCTATGTTGATACTTAGATACTTAATGTTACTTAATGCAATTATAAGTGAAATTCTTTTCTTGACATTCTTTTCTTCTGTTATGACACATGCCTACAAAACTGTGGCAGAATTGGTTATATTTAAGCTGCAATTAAGTATTGACTTATTGTTTCTTAAATTTTTGTGACATTTCAGAATAATTTATACATATATATGAACATATATCTGCAAATAATACTTTTATTTTTTATCCAATTCAGATCTGTTTTATTTATTTTCCTTGCCTACATATGTGAGTAAAACTTCAAATGTTATAATAATAAACAAGATTGGTGAGTGTGGGTATCTTTGTTTTATAATGTTTTTTAGAGGACAATCCTGAAGTTTTCTGCCATTGAATATAATTTTTGTTGTGAACTTTCAGTACATGGCATTTATTTATTGTGTACTTGCAGTACATGAATACCATTGTGGGAACTTTCCTCTACACGCATTTTCAGAGTTTGGACTTTTTAAAATTTTTTTTCTTGAAGTATCATGATTTACAAATGTTTATGTTAATAGTTTAGGTACCACAATATCATCACACAATATGCTCTGTAATAATTTCCCAATACCTATTGAGAGTTTTCATCATAAATCATTGTTGAGTACTCTCTTAAGACTTTTGCAAGTATTTGCATGATCAGGAATTTTCTTTCCTTTTATTGATGTGGGTTTTATAAGTGTTCATTTGCATATGTTGAATGATTCTTACATCAGTAGAATAAATCTTACTTCACAATATGTACTCCTTGTAATGCATATTTGACTTGTTTTGCTAAGATTTTTATTGAGAAACTTCAAATTTGTGCTATTCAGGGATATTGATTTGTTCTCTAGTTTGTGTGAGCTCCTTATCCTCTTCTGGTATCAGATTGACACTGGCCTCATAGAAAACTCTTTGAAGAATTTCCCCTGTTCAATTATTGAAATAGCTTGAGAAGGATAGCTAACAAGTCATATTTGAAGTTTTGGTAAAATGGTCTTCTGTTGTTTCTTCCTCGATTCAATCTGTGAGATTGTATGATTTTAAAAATTCAACTACTTTTCCTAGGTTTTTCAATTTAGTAGCATAAACTTATAGCCTTTTGTTTTGTTAGCTTTTGAACTAGAGTGGGCTATACTCAGAGCTTATTCCTGGCTTTATGCTCAGGAATCACTCATGACTGGCTCAGAGGATCATGTTGGGTGCTGGAGATTGAATCCAGGTGAGACAGCTGCAAGTAAGCTCCTTACTCACTATACTCTCTATCCAGCCTCAATGTTCAGGATAGTCTTTTATGATTCGTTATATATTTTTAGTCTTTGTCATAACTCCTTGTCTTCATTTCTGATCCTACTTATTATGGTTTTCTTTCTTTGTTTTCTTCATGACCTCTCCAAGGGCTTATATATTTTGTTTAGTCTTTTAAAGTACCAGTTCTGCATTCCATTGATATATTGCCTTGTTTTTTAACTTCTACTTGCTTACTTATACTCTAATTTTTATGATTTGCTACTTTCTACTATCATTATGTTTCATTTGTTGTTCTTTTTTAATTCCATAATATGTGAGGTCAGATTTATTCTAGTATTTTATTGTTTCCTGATTTGAGCCTGTAGTGCAATGGATTTTCAGTTATTGGTTTTACTGGAGTCCAGTGTCTCCATTAGCTCATGTCTTGATTCTTATTTGTTTCCAGGAATTATACAATTTATTCTTTTGAGTTTTTATTGAATTAATATTTATTTGATAGTATGTTGTTTAGTTTCTAAATGTTTGAGATTTTCCAGCTTTCTTTTTCCATTTCTTTGGGGCGATATCTTGAAGATCTCAGTCAGAGGTAGGCCAGCCATGTGAAACACAGGCGAAGGTAATGGGTGTTGGAACACTGTATGACTGAAACCCAGCATGGACAATTCTATAACTATTTATCTCATGGTGACTACATAAAAAAATTAATAACATAAATGAAATTTTTTAAAGGTCAGACGTGTGTAGACTTTTGTAGCTTGGGTCAATACTGCCATGCCTGGCAATTCTCAGAGTACATCTTTCCTTACATTGTTGATTTCATATATCCCATCTATGACATGAAAAAAATATAAATAATTTAATGTAATACTAATGACCTGAACTCATGAGTAAAAATATACATTGTGACTGGATGAATTAGAAACAAAACCCAACCTTCTATATTTAACAGGAAATTTACTTAAACAGCAATGATGAACATAGGTTCGAAGTAAAAGGCTGAAATATTGTCGCAGAAGTATAGCCTTAGAAGAGCAAGGACAGCTATACATGAAGATTTCAAGTCTTTTGAATAAGAAGAAAAGATGGATATTATATATTATATTATATATTTGGGAATTGATACTAAACAGTAATTAACATATACACACCAAACAAAGAGACATTGAAATACATAACAGCTATGAAAATGCCTGCAGAAATTTATTGTCAGAAATACTAGCATTTCTAGACAACTTTAATATCCCATTTTCACTGTTAGATACATCAAACAACCAAAAACTCAGTGATGAAACAACAGTCTAAATAGAGAGTTGCAAGAAGTAGGCTTAATAGATATTTAGCTAGTTTTTCATTGCCTCCCAAACAAATCAACATTTTCTTCTGATGCTCGTAGGCCATCCTAGAGGATAGAATGCACATTGAGACAGAAAACAAGTGCCAGTAAAGTCAGGAAGATTGATAGCATATCTAATGATGGGTAACTTGAAAGAGGTAAAAGCTACCTTTGTTCCCTTTTATTGATTTCTATCAGATATCCTGAAGTTCAAGTAATTAATAGGAGGAGAAAAGAAAGAATAGCAGATATGCTGTAAAAACTGAAGAGGATTGGCTGATTTTTGATGAAATGAACTGCCATACATTATAACTCAGATATCACACAAGACTCTGTGTTTGAGAAGGCCTCCTAAAACAAAAGCACTTAAAAATGTTATATAGTACACAGACTGATGTTTGTTCAGAAAATTACTGAAAGAGAATGAGAAAATTTCAACTAGTATAGACCAGTGTTTCTCAACCTTTCTCCCACCACGACCCCCTCTGACCTTGTTTATTTCCTGTGTTTCATCATCTTGTTGACTGGCACCCCAGTCCCTTGCTAAGGCCCACCCACTACATAATGGACTTGTGGTCCTCTTGGAATACACTGGGAACCCTAAGGCTGTCATATTTCCTAGTTAAGAAACACTGGTTTCAACAACAACTTACCAGAGACAAATAACAGAACAAAGAAATCCTCCTGAGCATCATTCATATTAAAACATAAGGGTACAAGTGTTATTATCAAATAACTGCTTAGTCAGCTTAGTCAGCTCAGAATTATTTAGTGTCTTGGAAATCAGCTCAGGTTACCATAACAAAATACCACAAACTGGGTAGCGTAAAAACATCTGTTTCTTGAGATCATAGAGATAACCCAGCGGGTAAGGTTTCCTTGCACACACCCTATCCAGGGTTTGACCCCAAGTAATCCCCTGAGCCTGCCAGAAGTAATGCCCAAGCTCAAATCCAGGAGTAAGTCCTGAGCACATCCAGGTGTGGCCCCCCCAAAAAAAGAAAATATATTTCTTTCTTTTGAGCCATTCAATCTATGGTATTCTGTTATAGCATCAGAGGTAGGACGTGTATAATATAAGTAATATAATCTTTCAAAATAAAAATACTAATAATGTTCTTTTAAATGTTTTTTTAAACATCTATAATTCTTTTACAGTTTTGGTATCTGCACATCTAAGGCCAGGGTACCAGTACAGTGAGATCCTAGCAACAACAGACTTCCTCACGTGCAGGTAGCTACTCAGTGACTACAATCATAGTTTTTTCTAGATGCATGTGCATGAAAGATCTATCTTAAAGCTCCTTTATCCCACTATGAATTCCCTACAAGAGTGATTTATTTATCAGTTCATATGCCCACTAATGTTTCCTTAATATTCTTGAATAAAATAAATGTAATAAAAACTAAGACTGAAATATAACTATTCAAGTGGTATTTCACATAAGCTATTGGTACTTTGGTCCCTTTTGGCCACTGAGAACGCAAACATTAAGTCAGAATTTTTCACTAACAGTATCTATCAAAAGTCAAAAAATGCTTAATTTCGTTGATTATAGTATGCAAATTCTTTAATTTCAACATTGAGTAGGACTTTTAAAAGGAACAATGTTGGGGTCAAAGAAAACTTATAAAGGTTAAGGCAAGTGCCTTACGTGTGGCCAAAACTGGTTCCATCCTTAGCAATTTATATGATCCCATGAGCATTGCCAGGAGCGAACCCTGACCAGACAGGAATAAGCCCTGAAATCAGCTGGGTATGAACCAAAATTAAAATTAAATAAAACTGCATTACTAGAATTTTTATAAAGACCATAGTTAAGCATTTTTTTATTCTATTAAACTACTAACAGGAGCTAGCTTTAGGTCCTAGCCAGTTTTTAAATTTATTCATACTTTACAATATTATGTTACAATACAATACAATCCAGTATTATGGAACATCAGAGATTCAGCCTCAAACCTATACATGTGTATAATTCTTACCACCAAAAATTCCTCCTTTTTCATTCTTCCCCTTGTCCTCATCCTTTTCCCTCTGATAACTGCCAAAGATTTCATCAAATATAGGATTTAGTTTAATTGCTTCTGCTAGTTTGTTTAAAAGCATCATGTGTTTTTAACAGGCATTTTATGCCGCAATTATTAAAGGCATATGCATATTTATGGCATGCTTAAGAATTATGTGTGACCAATTGGAACATGCAATTAAAACAAAACTATTTTAAAAGTTGTATTTGTATTAAGATTTATTTTAGCTGTGAATAGAAGAAAAAAATAAAAATAGAATGGCTTAACAAGGAAGTTGTATTTCCCCTCATCCATGAGTTGAATTTTCACAATTTTGAAGCAGGCTATGCAGACTCCAAAATCCTTTATAGCCATTTAATTCTGACAAAGAACCTGAAGGACCTGGAACTAGGGTTTATTAACCTTTTTATGCCACTTGTTCTAGATGTAGCTCTCATGACCTAAGTGCATGATGCTGTTTTAGCCATGACAAGAGAACAAAGGACTAGAGCAATAGCACAGCTAGTAGGGCACTTGCCTTGCACACAGCTCCTCAAGGTTGAACTCCAACATTTCACATGGACCCTCAAGCCCCACCCTGGAGTGACCCTTGTGCACAGAGGTGAGAGTAAGCCCTGAGCATGATCAGGTGTAGTTCCCTGGAGAAAAGGGAAGGAAGGAAGGAAGGAAGGAAGGAAGGAAGGAAGGAAGGAAGGAAGGAAGGAAGGAAGGAAGGAAGGAAGGAAGGAAGGAAGGAAGGAAGGAAGGAAGGAAGGAAGGAAGGAAGGAAGGAAGGAAGGAAGGAAGGGAGGGAGGGAAGGAGGGAGAAGGAAGGAAGGAAGGGAGGGAGGGAGGGAGGGAGGGAGGGAGGGAGGGAAAGGAGGGTGGAAAGGGAGGGTGGGAGGAAGGAAAGGAGGGAGGAAGGGAGGAAGGAAGGAAGGAAGGAAGGAAGGAAGGAAGGAAGGAAGGAAGGAAGGAAGGAAGGAAGGAAGGAAGGAAGGAAGGAAGGAAGGGAGGGAGGGAGGGAGGGAGGGAAGGGAGGGTGGAAAGGGAGGGTGGGAGGAAGGAAAGGAGGGAGGGAGGAAGGAAGGAAGGAAGGAAGGAAGGAAGGAAGGAAGGAAGGAAGGAAGGAAGGAAGGAAGGGAGGGAGGGAGGGAGGGAGGGAGGGAGGGAAGGGAGGGAGGAAAGGGAGGGTGGGAGGATGGAAGGAAGGAAGGAAGGAAGGAAGGAAGGAAGGAAGGAAGGAAGGAAGGAAGGAAGGAAGGAAGGAAGGAAGGAAGGAAGGAAAGAAGGAAGGAAGGGAGGGAGGGAGGGAGGGAGGGAGGGAGGGAGGGAAGGAAGGAAGGAAGGGAGTGAGGGTGGGAGGGAGGGAAAAGATCAAAGAGTACACAAGTGTTTCTGTGGGGAAGCACCTAGAAGCTACCACAGATCTCCAACAGTAATATCCCAGTGTCTAGAGCCCTGTCATTAAGCCAACCTATGTGACAGCTGAGGATGGAAAACATTCTCCTTATCTGACGAATATTTTATATACTGGCTACAGTTTTTGTCCTATTCCTATAGAAAACAAATGATACCGAAAGACAAGTGTATTAGAATGACTTTTTCATTTTCCCAAGTACATGTTTTTGTCCTTTAGATAAGACCATCATTTTCCTCACTCAGAAATGCAGTCATATGCAGAAATCAAATCATTAGATTGCTGAGCTAGACAAAGAAGTAGCATAAGAAAAAGAAAAGATAAAATTAGCCCCACATCCTGTTTTAGACCAAAAACAGCTCATTTGGCAGATTTTGCCCTAGGGAAGTAGGATATGAGCCAATGTTAAATTACCTTTCATCTATGGGAAACTTGGCCTTCACTGAGAGCACAGATTTGGCAGCTTATAACAAGTTTTGAAACCACACTCCATTATTCTGGCTGCCAGTTCCCCCCACCGACAAACAAGGTCCTTCCGGAGAATCACATTGAGAAGAGAGAATTTTCAATTTGTGGAGGTTCCCAAGATTAGAACCATTGTTAAAGTTAAAGCCTAGTGATCACCACCTTTATTTAGCAATTAAATCAGCTAATTTTATTGGGCTTTAATTGTTATTATGTCTGGGTGCTTTTTTACTTTGTCTTTTGCAGGGGTGAGGGGCGGGGATGGGATTGGCAGTGGTGTTTTGCCACGCGTGTCTGTGTTAAGGGCTTACTCCTGGCTCTGTGCTCAGGGATCTCTCCCGGCAGTTCTCAGAGGACCATATGTGGTGCTGGGGATGGAATCCTGATCATTTTCATGCACATTTCTACCCTCTGTACTATATCTCCAGCTCCTAATTCAACTAATTTTAAATAAACCAGCACAGGCCAGTTGTCAAAATAGCTAATTATCTGCGTGTGTTAAGGATTTACTCCTGACTCTGTGCTCAGGGATCACTCCTGGCAGTTCTCAGAGGATCATATGTGCATATGTGGTACCAAATTTTTTTTCTTTCTTTATTTTATTTATTTTTTTGGTTGGGATGTGGGGGTGGGGCGCCTATACCCAACGGTACTTGGGGTCTGCTCTTGGCTCTGCTTGGGATTTGCTCCTGACAGTGCATCGGGTATTAATCCAATACCAAGAATCGAACCCAGGCCTCCCATGTGCATAGCATATATTTTGTCCATAGAGCTATCATTCTGATCTCAGCATTCACTGATTTTCAATGCTTTTTTTTTTGCTTCTTTGGGGACACCTGGCGATGCACAGGGGTTACTCCTGGCTCTGCACTCAGGAATCACCCCTGGTAGTGCTCAGGGGACCTTCTGGGATGCTGGGAATCGAACCTGGATCGGCCACGTGCAAGGCAAACACCCTACCCACTGTGCTATTGCTCCAGCCCTCAATGAAATTTTTAAATATTGAAATAAGCATCTCTTCATTGATGTGGTATGCAGCTTCTAACCATTTAGCTCAAAAATTGTATTAATATTTTTTAATCAGCTTCAACATTTACTATTGCATGTTTTTCATATTTAACAAAAGAGTTGCATTGCATTTCATGACCCCTGGGTAGAAGTAACATAGAATCACATATTTATGGGCAATTTCTTGTTCCTATCACCTATAGCTAGGGTAATAAAATTCAGAATGACATCTCTACTCATTAAGTCCATCCTTACTATGAGTTAAGCATCAGAATCTGAAATTTGAAAGTGAGAAGATGAATTTTTCACTTCCTATGCATATCCAAAGAGCTTGTGATACAAAAAAGAAATGTTATGACTCTTGTAAGGCATTCCCATAATACAGAATCTGTTCTTAGACATTATTTAGAAAATAGAATGGTTTCTATGTCTAAGTAAGCAAAATGAGTCACTGTCACTGACACTGTCATCCTGCTGCTCATCGATTTGCTTGAGCGGGCACTAGTAACGTCTCCATTGTGAGACTTGTTATTGTTTTTGGCGTATGGAATATGCCAGGGTAGCTTGCCAGGCTCTGCCGTGCAGGCTAGATACTCTCATTAGCTTGCTGGGCTTTCCGAGAGGGGCAGAGGAATCGAACCCGGGTCGACTGCGTGCAAGGCAAGCACCCTACCTACCCGCTGTGCTATTACTCCAGTCCGGCAAAATGAGTATTTTCTTAAATAAAAACTATTTCCACAGTAATCTTAAAATTTCATTAGGAAAGTATAATAGTTTGGCATACTCAAAAACAAAGCACAAACTGAATTGTAGGAGAGAAATAGCAGAAAACAGAAAAATTACAGAAGAAATCGTATTCAAAATGTCTAAAACCAAGTGTATGGATTTTCCTGAACTGATAAAATAACTGGGATAAAAAGGAATAAGATTTGTTAGGAAGACAAAAAACTTCTCATTTCTTCCAAGATGAAATATCTATTTTCTTTTAAATAAGTACTGGCATCTATAATACAATAAATTCACTACATTATTAAATGAATACTCAAAATATTTCAGCAGAAAAATTAACATTGCCTTAATTTTCTGTTTCTTTATTATTTTCCCATAACCATCTCTCATATTTTTATAATAATACTGCATACATATTATTTTTCTCTCTACAAAAGTGGAATTGAATCGATTCTTCCATCCCTCTTGGAGAGCCCGGCAAGTTACCGAAAGTATCCTGCGCACATGGCAGAACCTGGCAAGCTACCCATGGCATATTCGATACGCCAAAAATAGTAACAACAAGTCTCACAATGGAGACATTACTGGTGCCTGCTCGAGCAAATCGATGAACAACGGGACGATAGTGCTACAGTGCTACAAAACTGGAAAGGCAGATAGGAGTGAATAAAATATCATAATTTGCCTTTGTTTCTTAGCCAAGTTTTATATATTCAATTATTTGACTATTTTCTCATAAATTAATTCTTCCTCTATGATACCATTAACAGCGTAAAATTTATTAAAGTGTCCTGAGGTAATCTTGAAACTTCATAATTTGACACTATTTCTTTAAGAAACCTGAGCTACTAAATCATGTATTTTAGAGGATTTTAATAATAGTGACTGCAAGAATATAATGCCAGGTTAATAATGTTCAGATTTTTTCCTGAGGCAAGTCAAAATGAGAACACTTATTTTTATTCTCCCAGTTGAGTACAGAATGCCATTAGATAAACAGATGTAGCATTTTATTCATCTTTAACCTGTTAAGGGACTGACAGAGGCCACTTACCTTCCATGCAAACTATATATGGCTAGAAATTTCCGAGGTGATGTTCATTGACATTTCCCACAAACTGTAACTCAGTTGACAACTCTGAATGCACTGAAAAGTTGGATGAGAAAGAAAAGTAACTTTCGGGTAACAACTAAGCAAACAGGAACATCTGTTCAGTATAACCCAAGCAACTATCACATGCAGGCAGATTTCCTTTCACAAATAAAAATTACTAAACAAAGATATACATTTTCCTCTTTTGATTTTTGGGGGTTCTTTCTTTTATTTGTTTGCTGTGAGGCTATGGCCAGCAGGACACAGGACTTGTTCCCACCTCTGGACTCAGGGACCACTACCACTATAGTCCGATTTAGGGGACCATGTCAGGTGCTAGGGACTGAACCCATAAGCCCTGTGCAAAGCAAGAGCTTTGCTCCCTGTACTATCTCTCTGACCCCAAGATACACATCTTCAAGAGGAATTTACACATGTGTTGCTCAACTTATTTATTTTAGCTTAAAATTGATTATGAGAATCAAAATATGTAGATAGTTTGAAGAATTTTTTGATAATCCTATAAGGTAAAGATTAGTTACTTATGAGGATTAAAATACTATGAAAAAGTTAATGTACTATAGGGGCAGGAGTGATAGTACATCAGGTAGGGTGTTTGCCTTGCATGCGGCCAACCCGGGCTCGATTCCTGGAGTCCCATATGGTCCTCCAAGGACCACCAGGAATAATTCCTGAATGCACAGCCAGGAGTAACCCCTGAGCATCACTGGGTGTGGCCCAAAAAGAAAAAAAATTGACTATAATTAGATTAAGCATATGAATTTGATATACATATATGTATCAGTACAATGAAAACAGTAATCTATGTGTTTGTTAATGATTTGGTGGCCAAGAGCAAAGGGCCCAGATGGCATCACTAGCTAGAAACATCCAACTTAATTATCCTTGTATGGGTGCTTATCTCGTTTCCTTCATCTATTTTTTGATTCCCAGGCCATATATTATAAAAGCCTCTCAAAACTCAAGAAACATCGATCTGGGCACCATTTGACTGCACTTTAAATATGAAATCAATTCTCATTCCCTTAACAAAAGCCTCTGCATCACAGATGTCTTTAATCATACATATTTGCTCTAAAATCTAAACTGTGGGGGATACTGGGAACATTGATGGAAGAGAATGGGCACTGGTGGAGGGTTGGGTAAACGATCATTATATGATGAAATGCGGAAACAAAAGTTTGTAAGTTTGTAACTGTATCTCACAGTGATTCACTAATAAAAAATAAAAATAAATTAAAAAATTATAAAATAAAATTTAAACTGTATAGCAAAAATTTTACAGAGTTGTAAATAATGGTCCTGGTGCACCTATTTGTTTCTATTTGCACAGTCTTGACTCGAGACAAAAGAGAAGGTTTGATATTTTCAGCGTAGTAATATGCCTTTTTTTCCAGAAAAAGACAAACTCTTAAACATTTTAATTTACCTCGTTTAATAAATCTTATCAATAACACAGAACTGAAGATGGTCTACAGCTCCCAGTCATCAGGAATCCAGGTCCTCAGGCCAAGTGTCCTCAGGAACATGCGGCATCACAGCCTTCCTCAGTTAAGGCCTCAGACAAGGTCTCATCACCAAGATCTCTTTGAACATGGGCTTGAGAGATAATCTGAGGCAGCTAAGCTCACTCTGCTCATATTTCAAACCTATGGAGACTGAGATAAATCTGCTCGCCAGTACATGTGTATTTAATTTATGATGCATCAAGAGATAACAAATATGGAGAAATGCTCAGCTAGTCCCTTATTTTATCATTTAACATAGCACCCATTCATCATTTCACTGGATGAATAATAACTATTCTTTACTCTGTTGTAGAGTTGTATCTAATAGAAAATGGCCATTTAAAATATTTATATTGGTATACATATATGTCATAGACAAGTGAGGTCATATAGTATTTAGTCTTGGGCACTTTGATTATGACTGGATGTGGTAACTATGTACATCCACATCAAAAATGTTAACACCATTGCAAGCATGTGACCTGAATTATAATGATTAAATTTCAAAGCGTAAGACAATTAATTCAGGCTTGCAAATAACCTGTTTTCCAGAAAGCAGTAGGACCTTTGAATGATATGTGTAAAGGAACTGAATGGCACTTACATGATAACTTGGGATCTGAAGATAAAGTGTAAAGGAATATGGCTCTAGAGGCAGTATAGCAGAGAGGGCACTTGCCTTGCACACAGTCAACCACTTCAAAACTCCTGGCATGTATATGATCCCCCTCAGTAGGACCAGGAGTAAACTCTGAGGTGTGGCCCAGAAATAGAATTAATTAATTTAATTAATCATTGGCATGCCCTTTTCTCTCTACTATCACTGATATCATTGAGCAAATGTAAATTTAATTTTTTTAAATTCTTTTTGAACAAAATCCTACACAAATAGATATATTTTATTGATGATTAATAAAGTTTTAGAGTCTAAACTCCACAAACAAAAAGAGTTTGGTTTTTACAATGCAGCATAATTGGTTTTTTGTTTTGGTTTGGTTTGGGAGGTCACACCCGGCAATGCTCAGGGCTTACTTCAGGCTCTGCACTCAGGCATCACTCTTGGTGATACTCAGAGCACCATGTTGGGTGCCAGGGATCAAACTTGAGTCTGCCGTATGCAAGGAAAGTGCCTTACCTGCTATACTATCCAACGCATCATAATTGAATGAAAGATCTTACATTCCTCTTAATCGAGTTATTTTATTATTCAATACAGTTTTTTTCTATAACGTACACTGCCAAAAAAATTGACTTTGGTTTTCATGACAGTGATATTTTTTCCAGGAGTCGCAAAGACTTAAGCTATATTCATTGCTTTATCCCACTATGTGTCACAGGAACCCTATTTTCTAACTAGTTCATACTGTTTTACTCCTCTTTGACTTCCTCAGTCTTTTTATAACAGATCTCAGATTGCACTGCAGTTAAAATTAATGACTTAGCCAAACATAGTAGGAGTTAGACTTAGTGTTCTTTGCACTCCTTTTCAGTCTCTGTGGGAGATTTGATATGTTCTGTGCTCTAGAAACTTCGAATTGAGCATGAAGAAAGTGGGTAAATCATCATGGTGTAGAAATAGA
Organism: Sorex araneus; assembly: GCF_027595985.1. Classification (NCBI taxonomy): domain Eukaryota; kingdom Metazoa; phylum Chordata; class Mammalia; order Eulipotyphla; family Soricidae; genus Sorex; species Sorex araneus. The sequence goes on along the minus strand of NC_073308.1, from coordinate 54,955,520 downwards.
AGCCCAGTGTTTTCTATGCCTAATGATCCCAAAGCACGTTCAATATATGTCCTTCATTTGAAATCTTAGTATTGTTTGAGGCCTATTTATTGGCATTTAGAATGAGCTCATGCAAATCCTTTTGCACCATTTTTTAGTTTAACTCAATTCTTTTTTTATATGAATCTATAAATCAGTGAAATCTAAAAGATTTACTGTGAGTAAATAATATATATAAAATTTGCATGATTTTAATATCAGACACCTGATGGTCACATAAATGAGATTATCTAGACTCATGTAAACTAGTATAAACTAGTTTACAAATTACATTTCCTTTCATAGTCCCAAACTCAACTCATTTTGTATCAACATTACTAGTTTTCTAACTAGTACAATCAGCTACTTATTTTTTATATCTGGATGCTTTCCTGAAAGTTTTAGAATTATTTGAGAGCTATTCTGTAACCACCAAACAATGACAAAATTAAACTATGCACATGTAAATAATGAGGTTGGATATATGAGCAGCTCTCCTAGAGACCTTCCCAGGTCAGACACCTAGTCCTGGGGCCGGAGCGATAGCACAGCGGGTAGGGTGTTTGCCTTGCACGCGACCGACCCGGGTTCGATCCCCAGCATCCCATATGGTCCCCCAAGCACTGCCAGGAGTAATTCCTGAGTGCAAAGCCAGGAGTAACCCCTGAGCATCGCTGGGTGTGACCCAAAAAGAAAAAAAAAAACAGATACCTAGTCCTGATCCTCCTGTTAGCCTACTACAAAATCTGTGTGTTTCTTTCCTAGCACTTTACTATTAGTATTTACCTTAATAACTTATTTAACTTCCTATTTCTTCCCCATTTAAGATGAGCCTTAGAAGATAGGGACTCTATGTGTGTGTTCATCTGTGTGTTTTTATCTGTATGTGCCAGTCACAATTAAAAATAAAACCAATTCACAAAGTATGACTGTTATATGATAATTATGATAACAATATGATATGTATCATATTGTTGTTGTTATACATGTATATATAAGCAGATATATGTATATATATATATGTACATATATCTGGTTAGGGCTGGAGCAATAGCACAGTGGTAGGGCATTTGCCTTGCACACAGCCGACCCGGGTTCAATTCCTCTGCCCCTCTTGGAGAGCCCAGCAAGCTACCGAGAGTATCTTGCCTGCATGGCAGAGCCTGGCAAGCTATCCGTGGCATATTCCATATGCCCAAAACAGTAAAAACAAGTCTCACAATGGAGACATAACTGGTGTTTGCTCAAGCAAATCGATGAGCAACGGGATGACAGTGACAGTGATATATCTGCTTTAGGGGCCACACCTGAAGGTGAGCAGGATAATGTTATTCCTGTCTCTGCACTCAGGAATCACTGCTGGCAGACTTGGTGGACCATATGGGAATCCAGGATGAAATTCTGTTGGCCATGAGGAAGGCAAGCCCCCTATCTCTGTGCCCTCTGAAATGAGCAAAGAAATCAACATCAAACTTTTAGTAGGAAAACAAGACCACATCAATCATATGCATATGGAGGATTTATAGGACAATGTATTCTAAACAAAATGGCACACACCAGGAGTTTACATTCCACACTATGGAATGGGATAAGTTTCTGGGACACCAAGGCGTGAATACGGGGTGTCATATAATGAGAAAGGATGTTTTATCATGACAATGTCTTGTCTTGAGATGTTTGTCCCACTGCAAGATATGATTCTGACTATACTTGAGTGTTTATACTCAAATGATTATACTACATCTAGCTTGTCCGCATTCTTTTTGAATATATTTTCTCTGCTTCTCCACAGATCTTTAGCTGATTGTAGTTTCACATCAAGGAACTATTGCCAGCTTTGGGTGTCTTGATAAAAGCTTGTATAGACCATTTTTGGCAAACCTGTTAGGAGGTGAAAACAAGAGTTATGTCAATAGACAAGATAAGTCAAATACACTGAAAGGACACAGAGAGAGTGAAAGTAATCTACAATGCTACTTTGTTTCTATAACTACAATGCAAATAGCTTTCAACTTCCTATAAGCCAAAAAATGAATTTTTAAGAAATAAAGCATATTTTCTAAAAAAGACAATGAGTTTACAAATACCTGATTTTACATGATGCATTTTAGTTATGGCACAAAACAAAAATAAAGTTTACCACAGCTTTATTTATTGACCTTGAACTGCCTAAACTAATTTGATTTTTTTATCTAATATTTCAATATAAAAGCGAGGTAAATTGACAAATACCACAAACTTGGATTTATGAGAAGTGACATATGCTAACAAATAGCTAGCCAAACTTCCCTTCTACATAAGTTTGCCAAGTAATACATGGTGGTGTTGGTGGAAGATTTTAAATGAGTAATTTCATCATGTTGACCTTTGATATCTACAAAATTTGAGGTCAGCAATGGAAAAGTCCTATACTGTGAATTAAGACAGTCAGAGACTTGGATAATCAAACAAAATCTAGTTTTGTATTTCTCTCTGATTAATGGTCAGACAAAATTAAAGATATCTTTCTTTAGTAGTTTCATAAAATCAAGCTAAAAATCTGTCATGTTTTAATATAACTATGTTAAAATTGTGCAGGTAGCTTATTAAAATACCAGATTATATAGTGTTCTTCTGGAAATGCGCAGACATGAGTAATCTCGGAAAATTTAAATTATTCCAATGAAAAATAAATGATTACTCTGCAATGTCAAGTAAAAATCATGCACATGAAAGGGCATTAAAGAAAAGATAGGGGGGCCGGAGTGATAGCACAGCGGGTAGGGCGTTTGCCTTGCACGCGGCCAACCCGGGTTCGATCCCCGGCATCCCATATGGTCCCCCAAGCATGGCCAGGAGTAATTCCTGAGTGCAAAGCTAAGAGTAACCCCTGAGCATCTCTGGGTGTGACCCAAAAAGCAAAAAAAAAAAAGAAAGAAAGAAAAGATAGTACGTATAGTTTAATGAAGTACTAAGCCAATCAATTAAGCATACTTATAATGCTTACTACAACTACTTCGATCAAAACTCCAGGAACTTGAGTGTCACTGACTCTTTTGTTATTAATTATGAAGAGGAAGAAGAAGAGGCATGTGGTATGGGCTGAGAACATGTATGCTGGAGACATGGCATCTCCCTGAGGGCCTGGGCCTTCCACCAGCTCCGGCACCATTGCCATTATTCAATCTCTCTGACCTTCAGTTTCTTAATTTATACAGATATCACCATATCCATAATTTATGCTGTTCCAGATCTTGACATTTAGAGTAAAGTTGCTACAAACAATGATTAGTTCAATAACTTAATGATTATTTCCATTGTCATTTTTTTTGGTCTCATGCATGTGTAACATATCCCCAAGATAACTGGAAGTTTTATGTAACAACATGTGTTAAAATATGTCTCCGTTAGCACAAATGAGAATAATTAAAACTTTTTGTATCATGTAAATATAGTATTATGCCTTATGTATCGATATATTTATTGCCTGGTAATATTAGTATAGTAGTAACAATGATATCACCTTAGCACCTATTTTATGAATCAAGAAGTTGTTGTTCTTTTTCTCTGAGTTTATATGCAAGGTACTCCACACATGCTCGTGCACACACACACACACACACACAAACACACACACACACACTATTAAGGTAAGACTTCTGAATTATAATTGGTCCAGCTTTAAAATTATATTGACTCTATTAAATATCTGACATTTTCACCTGAATACAGAATATGAAAACCACTTTTATATAATTTAAATTCCTAGAATTCCAATTTCATTTTTTTTAAAGTTTAGACTGACATTTAAAAATTGCATAAGGTATGTGTTTACGAAAATGTATCTGAACATAAATATTGACAACAAGCTTTAAATTTCTTTTTGTATGTTTTAATTCATATGTCATATCAAATTTTCAACACGCCAAATTCTTTGGAGCAAGAATAGCCTCAGCAACTAACTAGAGATCATTTATTTCTATGTTGCCTAGCAGCCTAGAAATTTGATCTATTTTTTTTTCTGAAAAGTTATCATTTAAAAATTGTAAACCTTGGGGCTGGAGCAATAGTACAGCGGGTAGGGCGTTTGCCTTGCACGCGGCCGACCCGGGTTCGATTCCCAGCATCCCATATGGTCCTCTGAGCACCGCCAAGGGTGATTCCTGAGTGCAGAGCCAGGAGTAAGCCCTGTACATTGCCAGGTGTGACCCATAAAACAATAAATAAATAAATAAATAAAAATTGCAAAACAAATACTTATATTTTGAAGATCACTGCTTCAAAACCCTTTCTGGGATTAATACATTTGTGCCTCAAAATAGAAATGTATCAATCCCAGAAAAAAATTAAACGACAGCCTTAATTGGCTGGCCAATTAAGCTCCCTATTTACTAGGCAGAGAGTCTCTTGCCCGCATGCCTGGCTGTCTTCCCAGGGGCCCTCGGAGGGGATGGGCTCCAGCTTCCCTCCCCACCCCGAGCAGAGCTCCTGGCAGCTGAAGACCACCGGAAAGTAGCTACAGGCATGCTCGAGGCCCCTCTCCACATGTTTGGACAGGCCTCACGCATGAAGGCACTGGCAGAGGAACCCAGGTGTGTGTAATTCCATCAATGGTCAGCACCCAGAGACTTAAAAGCAAGCTCCCAGAGCAAGCTTTGCAGCCGCGCGATATCTTGTAGCCTACTTTTCCCTCTGGGAGAAACTGGCAAGCTTCTGAGATTTTCCTGCCCACATGTGACAGCCTTGCAAGCTTCCCATGGTGTATTCATATGTTAAATCCAGTAGCAAGCTGGATCCCATTCCCCTGACCCTGAAAGAGCCTCCAATGCGACATCGTTGAAAGGGCCAAGTTGAGAGAGACTTCTAAGATCTCAGGAAAGGATGAATTGAGAGGTTACTGAGCCCGCTCGAGAAATCATCGACAATTAACGGGGATTTCGTGATTCGTGATTCGTGATTTACTAGGGAAATATTCAGTCATTAGTTATTGTTCATATGTGTTTATATCTATCTATGTTTGTGCATACAATGCTATATATATGAAATGTATATATGCGATGTACATATGCAACATATATATACACAATATATAGTGTACAAATATGTAAAAATGTTCCTCAGAAATATTCCTTATTAAAATAGACAACTATGAATTTTTTTTTTTTTTTTGCTTTTTGGGTTACACCCAGCAATGCACAGGGGTCACTCCTGGCTCATGCACTCAGGAATCACCCCTGGCGGTGCTCAGGGGACCATATGGGATGCTGGGATTTGAACTCGGGTCGGCCGAGTGCAAGGCAAATGCCCTACCCGCTGTGCTATCACTCCAGCCCCAAGACAACTATGAAATTTTTTAGAAAATTATGAATTAACTCTTAAAAAATATGTCTCCTTAAAAATTCTTCAAGAGACAACAAGAGTATTGCAAGAGCTATTGCTATTAAAGCACCACACTTGTAAGTATTTTAGATTTGTTCAGTAACTATAATCCTTCTGAAAAAAAAAAAATAAAGAAGTGAGAGAAACTATTTCCAGTAAACGAGAATGGAATCATATACTTCACAAGAGATAAACTAAGATTTTTTTTTAATACTGACAAAGGATTCCTTTATTGAAAGTAATTTTCTAGAGTTCTTTTTAAAATAATAACTATTCATTGCAAAAGAATGTTTTTAGTTTGTTTACTAGCCAGGAAGAAAACCCTCAAAGCTAAATGTTAGAAATAACTGACAAATAATAAAGATTAAGCATCTCTAAAGTTTTCTTATGAATCAGAAAAAAATATATGGTTAAATTTACAAAAGAAAAATAACCCACCTCACTTGACAGATATTTTTGAGGATTACAGCTAATACTTCTAATACTTAAAGCAAAAAATACATATATTACATGTCTTTCTATTAATGTTTCCTTCAAAATTTGATACTCTGAAAAATATATTAACACTTTTTTTTCTATAGCATTAGGCTTTTAATATAGTCATTAGATAATACATGCAGACAGTTTAAATGATGAAGACAGAGTATCCAGCATTGTCATTTGTTCCTAACATTGTATCGTTTAACCGGATTTTTTCTAAACCCTAACAAAATGGCACCTTCATTGTTCTCTTAAACATATGTTGAATGTTTTGATACTGTAACTACATGTCACTGTCACTGTCACTGTCATCCCGTTGTTCATTGATTTGCTCGAGCGGGCACCAGTATCATCTCCATTGTGAGAGTTGTTACTGTTTTTGGCATATCGAATACTCCACGGGGAGCTTGCCAGGCTCTGCCGTGTGGGCAGGATACTCTCAGTAGTTTGCTGGGCTCTCCTAGAGGGGCAGAGGAATCGAACCCGGGTCGTCCGCATGCAACTCGAATGCTAGGCACTGAAATTTTTCTGAAATTTAAGAATGCTGCAATGTGTATCACACACACATTGCTTATGAAGAAGTATGTTCTCATCTGATTTTATGTAGTGAATTAAAATAAAATCACTTAAGACAGTAAAAACTCAGTCCCTACCCATCACATGCTCAATCTAAAGGAAAGTAATTAGGTGAGAACTACTACGCATCACAAGGAGGAAATACAAGGATGCTTTAGTGCTTTTAATCCACATACTGAGATTCTTATTTTTTTTTTTAAGTGTAAGAGAAAAGAGTTTAAAATAGATGTGCTATTTGGTTGAAAAACCTATGATCATAGCACCTTTTGCTACATCTTACTTTAAAAAATACATTTTTATAGCAGCTCATTTGTCAAAAATTGTGGGGGTGCACACTACAATTTTTATCTTAAATTAATTAATTGCCCTAGACCGTATAGTTCATTGTACAGTTTCTAGATTTTTGTTTTTAATTATTTCAGGATACATTAAACCATCCCCCACCTTGTTTCAGTACTTTGGTGAAATGTGACTTTGTATTCCAAGATATTTTCTCTTCTGATTCTTCATATGCCTCCTAGCTTTCCTTCTTTTTTGAGCACTGCATGACTTATTTGTGGAAGAGTGGGAGAATGTTCTTTGTTAAAATCTATTTTCTTCCCAATACTTCATTGCCCTCTAGTGGTTCATAACTGAATATCTGGAGGCTTCCACCATCTGGAAAGCAAAAGACACCATTTTATGCTTCACTGAGACTGCAAAAATTCATGGTGAGTTATCACAGTGCTTTTTGTATCATCATGAGAAAACACGGTTTCTTTGCTTAGCTAAATTGTTCATGCTCTCTGCTTGAAACATTTAATACTACTATTACATGTCTGAATATTTACTATTTCCCTTTTCTCCCTTCATTCCTCTTTCTCCATTCCTCCTCCCTTTTCTCTCTCTGCAACGGGTCAACAAAATGAATGTTACGTAGTCAAGAAATACCTGTGGAATGTGGATTCTTAAACTTATCATTGATTACAAAAGTGGCTCTAGTTATTTAAAACTCTTTCCTACAAAAATTTGATTCAGTATATTAAATTTGATATTAGTTTAGACAAAGTCTGAAAAAGCAGTATTCTTTCTATAATTTTAAAAACCGTAAGTTACTCCACCTTAAAGATCTCCTATTTGTGTGTTGTTTATTTCCATCAAAGTAGTCAGAAAACAGAGAGGCAAGAACACACCCTATTTTATTAAAGAGGAATTTAGGTTTAACCTGTACAATGAGTGTGGTTTTTAATAGCATTTTTTATTCTTAATGCAAATTGAGTTATAGGCTAAATTACATAGTTACCCAGACATGTACTCTCAAATATTATTATCTAAATCCCCTAATAGCAAACATTGTGTTTTCTCCTCTTGTCTCTCTGGGCATAATTAGTAAGTATCCAAACTATTAACAAAGAGAAAAGCATATTGGCAAATAGTCACCACCAATGATCATTTAATTCATTTTCACTGCTTGGAGTTAAATATTCATTATTAAATATTGTTTTCCTAGTTTAAAGAATCCTAGAATAGATTAATAATAATAAAATTAAGCATTACCCTTTTATAGATCTTATGAAGTTTCAGCTATCCAAATCCGTGGTCTATCATAAGCAGTATATATCTTCACGTTCTTCATTTTGAACATGGAACATGTCTGAAAAGATGACATGGTGAGAAACTTGAACAGTCAGATACAATAGGTGAGTCTTGTGTCTGGGCCTGCAGTGATCTAATGTCAGTTGACTTGTTTACATTCCTCACTCATTTGGGAACCAAAATGTTCTCATTGAGGACTAAGCTTCCTGTTGGCCCCCAAAATGTATCACTGTATCACTGTCATCCCATTGTTCATCGATTTCTTGGAGCGGGCGCCAGTAACGTCTCCATTCATCCCAGCCCTGAGATTTCAGCAGCCTCTCCTTACTTGTCCTTCCAAATGGTGCCGTATTGGAGCAAAATGAGTGACTCTAAATAGCTGAGAATTTAGAATATCCAAATATAAAACCCAAATATTTTGCCTTTTCAAGATACCTATCTATTGGGATATCCCCTCTACCTTATCCCCACCTTCTTGATAATGAGTAGGCAACACCTTGCAGCTGAAGTGTTTACTGAGAAGCCACCTTCCCTAGGAACAAGAAGCCTGAGATCATCAACGGGCTTCTCTGGTTCTTCTCCCAGCCTGACACATGCCACAACTTCTGAGGTTTGGCCCTTTCGAATCCATGGGAAGTAAACTGTGGCAGGTACTGTAAGATCCATCATTTTAGCACATTCTTTCCAATAATGAAGCATCCAAGCATCACCAACACCTCCTTTCTGCTCACACTAATTCCTTTATACTGACCTCATCTTCTCTTTCCTCAGCTAATCAAAAAATCTCTAGAGTAACTCACTGTTCAATCAAACCATGAACAGCTAAGAACTGACCACCTTACAATTAATCTACTTAGACCAGCAAATAAAATATAGTCCCTTCCCTTGAAATAAAATATAAATAAATTTTAAACTGTAATGAGTAATTTAATTACCAATTACCAAATCTAGCAGCTTGCCTTGAAAACTTGTGTTAACATATATGCGGAGCGACTAATAAGCATATTTATTTGTGTGTTTGTTTTTGGTCCATAACTGGCATTGTTCAAGGTTAAGTCCCGTCTATGTGCTCAGAGATCATCTCTGGCGGGCCTACGAAGATCATGTGGAATGCCCAGGATTGGGCCTGAGTTAGTTGCATGCAAGGCAAGTCTCTTACCTGCTGTGTTATAGCTATTTTCCAGCAATTATAAGCATATTTAAAAGAAAAAGGAAAAAAATGCATCTGGGAGGTCTAAATATTGTATTTCTCCTTTGGGCTCAAGGGGACTGGGAACAGAGATCCCCTGCCCATATTCCCCTGTCTCCAGCAACTCAGCAAGCACGCCCATAAGCCACCCCTGGCTGGCACCAGATAATCTTGCCATTAGCCTCCACCCAGATTGCATGGCCCTCTCTCCCAGAAGGGAGCAACATGATGCTCGCCTTAACTATGCCAATCGACTCCGTGCCAGGCTGTTTCACTTGGGGCGCCCCAGAGAGGGGTGGGGGGGGTGAAGAGTCCTCCCCACCCCAAGGGACTCAGCCCCAGCAGCCAAAATCCTCCAGAACTCAACCACTGCCCTATTCACGGCCGCTCTCCACACACTCGGGGCCAAGCCCCACCAACAAGTGAACTTTTTCTTGGACCTCAAGGTTGTGAATGACACTTCATAGGATATACCCTACCCATACTCTAAGAGTGCTGCACCACATTTGATGGGATTCACAGTAGGAGACCACCAACCTTAGAGGGAAATACTGTATTATTTCGGTTCTGCTTTGGGTCAGGGTTTGGGTTTGGGATGCAAACACCCAAAATATGGTGGTGGGAAGGTGTAAATGGTGGTGGGATTGGTGTTTGAATATTAGATGTAATCAAATATTATGAACTACTTTATAAAATAAAAAAAAAGAATTGTCACTGTCATTGTCATCCCTTTGCTCATCAATTTGCTCGAGCAGGCACCAGTAATGTCTCCATTGTGAGACTTGTTGTTACTGGTTTTGGCATATCAAACATGCCACCGGTAGCTTACCAGGCTCTGACGTGCGGGCAAGATACTCTCAGTAGCTTGCCAGGCTCTCTGAGAGGGGCAAAGGAATTGAGCCCGGGTCATCCATGTGCAAGGCAAATGCCCTATCCACTGGGCTATGGCTCCAGCAGTGCCACCCCCCCACCCCCCCCCCCGCACAAATAATTAAAAAAGAAAATAAATAAATAAATAAATAAATACTGTATTTCTCTAGATCAAATTGACTTTGAGACATTGCATTTGGATACAAATAATTTAATACAAATCTCCTTGAATTTGAGTTTTGAATTGTTAGAAGCAAATTAACTCTTTGCTAATGACAAATTATAAATATTTTATGAATATTGAAAATATGGAGTTGTTTTCTTACCAAATCCAACCTGACAGAGCTAATACCTTCTGATAGACAAATATGAACTATGACAGGTACAAAGCTACATGAAATTAAATTGAGTTCATGAACATTAATCTCTTCATAAATCCAATAAATAAATTAATGAAAAAAAATGGTGAGAGTGCCAATACTGAGTGTCAGGACTGATTTTTTTTTTTAACCATGAGAGATAAATTTGTTTAAGTTGTCTCAAGTCTTTAAATGCAAATGGTATCATTCAGTCATTAAGATAATTTGTTCTTAAATTAATTATGCTCCTATTTTTGGAAATAAACTTTTAAGATAAACTTTTCCCAGTTTAAGAAATCAAGAATTAGAACCTAAATGAAAACGTTATCTGCTAAGTAGTAACTGAATGCTTATTTTTTTAGGATTAGTTTGAAGAAATAATATGTTTCGATTCAAGTAGCTAATAAATATTTTATTACACCTATTTATAAATTGAACTTTTCAAAATGGAGAACTCTAATACAGAGAACAGGAAGTCACCAGTAAAGAAACTATTATTTCTAAACATCTTAATATATTTTTTTGCCTTAATGTGTAGAATTGAGGTAGTCATTCTTCAGCACTGAAGGAATGACCCAGATGCAAAATCATATACCATTCTTCATATATTAACAGAGTTGGAAGTGGGGTTGTGGAAGATTAAAATGTTAGCCATTTCATTTTCTGGAAGAAAACTTTCCTATGACTTGCGGTCAAATATATTCTTACGTGATGATAGCCAGTTTGAAGATAATTCCACAAGGTGAAGTAGAATTTTCCAGAGAGCAGAGAATCGCATCAGAACTGAAAATTCAGTAAAATACTGCCATCAGAAGTGCAATGAAGAGAATCGTTTTGCACCAGGAGAGTCTGTCAGCAGAGACCTGGGCTTTGTTTTGACCAAAGCAGTTTTCATATTCTCCCTGAGAGCGGAATTGGCAGGAGAAAGTGGCATGAATGGGGCAAGGCTCTGAAAAGAGACGCAAAGTGTCAGAGTAATGAGCAAGAGTAGTTGGTGGAGGATCCTCAGAGCCTTCATGGACCAGGGGAGGGAATGGCAGATTGAGAAGGAAGTCAGGGTTTCGATAAATTTCAAGTCATTATGTATTCTGTAGAAATAATTGGCAAATTAAAACATAAATTATACTAATTGAAATGGGGATAATCAGAACTGATAATTCTCAGAACTGATAATACTGATAATGAGCTGACTTGACTCAGCTCATCTAACACATCAGCAATGGTTAACATGCATCTTGCCTCTTAGGATAAAGTTTTAATTTTGACCTTGACTTCTGCTACTTGTGTGGTGGGTGATAGACTTACAAATAGCATGGAACACTGTTATACATTCCTGTTGCCATGTCAGATCTCTCCCTCTGACCTCCCAGTGTGGAATCTATTATAATGGTGGTCTTTGCTGCTCTACCTTCCACAGCAATTTTTAAAATATTTTAAATACAACTGTCATGGCTGATCCAGATCTATTGATTACCCAATTGATTTTAATGGAGCCTTGGGTATGCGATAGGAAATGTTGATACAAGCAGGAATACCTTGGATACCACCCTGGGCCTCGCACTCTGATCTCCTGCTCTTTGCCTTGGGAGGGTGGGGTGTGTGTGTATGGCGGTGGCAGTGGGAGCAGAGGGGTGGGGGCATGAGGAAAGACTCTAAAACCTACTATTGCTAAGATGGCAGCAGGGTGAGTGAAGAAAGCACTAGAAAGGCTCGATTTTTTGTTCTACAATGAAATGTTAAATCATGAAATAAAAAATGTCATGCAAAATTATCTAACATATCTTATTGGATATTGTGTTATTAAATTGGAATTGTTACACAAAATATATAAAAACGCTTATCTCCAATCTGCAAGAAAGCACATGAAGTGAAAAATGGTTAGAGGATGGCTTAGTAATGGTAATGATGGCAATCTGGAGGCCCATCTGAAGTCAAAAGAGAATTCTGAATTGCACAGCCTGTAGCCCACGTGAGGCTCAGGTAAGGTGTATGAGAAAAATAATATGTGAGCTGTAAAAGGAGACGTGATAAAAGTCAATTAGATAATAGGGGTTGAAACAGTGAATGAGTGGGAGGAATCTGTTCATGTCAAGTCTGTTTGGTCAGAAACATAAAGGATATCTAAGGAAATACTTAAAATGGAAGGAACAGAGTGATATTCAGCTTATTCAATGACCAGAAATTGATTGTAAGCATGAATGGAGAGTTTTCTATGTTAGAATATTCTAACAAATATTCTCATGTTGCAGAGTTAAGCATGTGAAAACAAACATGGGTTTCAGGGAAGCCTGGTAGCTGTAGGAGGCAAAGATACAGTTGCACAAAGAAAGATTTATTGAGTGTTTTAGAGTCCAACAGTGTCTCGCCCGGATGCTAGAGTTCCAGCCAGATGAAGACAGTAAATGAGATCTCTACTGCATGAAAGTCACCTTACACAAATTAACAACCCAAAACGAGAAAATACTATGCAAATAAATAAATTATTGAACAAAAATATATTTTTAAAGTATGTGGCCAATATTAAATGAAGTTCTAGACAATGACTGGAGATATGTGTATGACTCAGTGTGATGAAGATCAACAGAATGTTGGAAGCACCCATTGCAGGACCATATGAAAGACCATGCACTCACCTCGGCTATGCAACATGCACACATATTTAACTTGAATTTTCCATAGCCACAAGTGTCTGTGAAGCTATGAACCCCAGAGTTTTCTTGAAGATATGACTCCAATGTTTAGTGATTCATGATTTTTGTTATTGAGCTACTCTGATTCTTCTCTTGTGTTCATTTCAATGAAAAGTTTGCAACATCTCTCTTTTCTGTTCTGGATTTTATTCTATGAGTGTTTTGTGGCTTGTTCTATTTTGTGTGACTTCAATTCAGATTCCTTTTTCCTCTTTCTCTACTGCCTATGGACTCCTGAAAATTCTTATTTGAATTCCTTGAATATGCTGGTAAAGATTCCATACATGGAAAATGTCTTGGAGGGAAAAATCATTAAAAGCAAACTAAAAGACTCTGTTTGTTTCAATACCAGATCTTTGGCTCAGTTGTAGCTACTCAGAGTAGTGAAGTTAAATGGAAGAACACATAGAAATATACGGTAAACCATAGCTGTTTCTTCACCTAGAGATGTAGAACATGAACCAATCACTAAGCACATTATACAATTAAATACTCTTACCAAGTCAAAGAACTTTTCCATTTGTTCTCATCTCCCCGAGTAAGCATCACCATCCTCCCTGCCTTGTTTTTCTCCTCTAAACACCAGTAACATTTGATTTTCCACTTATGCAATAGAATATGGGAATGGAGCAAACTTAGTCTCAGTTTTAGGTGAAACTGCAAGACAATTGATTTCCACTTTCCTTCTAAGATGCAAGTAATCAGCCAAAGAGAATACATTACACACAGAAGAACTACAAGTTGCTCCCCAAGAGAAATAAAGTGAGCTTGAAATATTTCAGAGACCTGTCCTAAGGTTCATGCCAACTGCTGATGGTATTGACTAAGAAAGTACCTTTCTATTATCCCCTCTGCTTTCCGGGCTGTTCCTATCCATAGTCAAACATTGGAGCTTCAGAAATGGCAATGTTGCAGAGCAGAAGGTAAGAAAGAGTTAACAATTAGAAAAAGAAATACACAAAATCAGGACCTCTTTCTCAGTAAAGAAATCCACGTGTTCCATCTGACCCAGCAATACTGCTCCCAGGAATACCCTGGGGTGGGGGGATGGGGGGCCAAAAACAACACAGAAAATCCATCTGCACTTTTATGTGTATTGCAGCACTATTCACAATAACCAGAACCTGGGAACAACCCAAGTGCCCAAGAACAGATGAGTGGGTGAAGGAACTTGTATATCTACACAATGAAACACTACGCAGCTATTAGGAAAAATGAAGCCATGAAATTTGCTCCTACATGAATGGACAAGGAGAGTATCATGCTGAGTGAAATCAGGCAAAGGGAGAGGGACAAACATAGAATGATTGTACTCATTTGCTGAATATTAAAAAAAAAGTATGTGAATAATATACAGAGTAGAAATGAAGGCCTAGAGGAGGATGGGTCCATGTTAGGAAATTCGTCACAAGAGGGAGAGGGAGTGAAATTAGGATGGAGACAGAGAAGGGATCACTATGACAATGATAATGAATGCTAAAAGAATGTAAAGTGATATGCATGATACCCCTTCTGTAACAATTCTGCAAGCCACAGGCCTAAACGGAAAATAAGAGACAGACGGACAGACAGACAGGCAGACAAACAGACAAAGAAGAAAAGTGTCTGCCATGGAGGCAGGATGTGAGGGTGTGGCAGGGGTGGGGATTGCCAAGAGGAAAACTAGGGACATTGATGGCAGGAAATGTGCACTGGTGAAGGAATAGGTGTTGGAACATTGTATGACTTAAACTCAAATCATGAACAACTTTGTAACTGTATACCTCACAGTGACTCAGAGAAAGGAAGGAAGGAAGGAAGGAAGGAAGGAAGGAAGGAAGGAAGGAAGGAAGGAAGGAAGGAAGGAACCCTTAAGTAGTAATCCTAAAGTAGCAAAGTGGAATCAATTTATCTTTGAATAAAGCTTAAAGTTTTGATAATTATTCTAGGAATATGAATTACTCATTGAGGAATTTTATTAATAAAGATCTTTTAAATGTTATTTGTTACTTATTTTAATTTTCATCCTGTGAAAGGTAGAATGAGTCTGAGAGAGTAAATTATTTTTTTTAATTTTTAAAGTTAAAAGCAGAAACAATTTTTTTATAACATCCCATGAGTACTCTTTGTTCAGAACAGTAAGTCTGCTATAGACCAGATCAGCCTTGATTTCATATGTCCCACTGTGTCCTCTACTATATTTTGAATTGAATAGTTGGAGCTACTACCATACTTTCTTTCTTATTGAGAAAATGATAGCAATCAGGAAAAACAACCTTCCACAAATGGCCCCTTCCAAATGTCCCATTCTAATTTAAATTGGGCATATCTTCTCTCTATCTGACCTATTTCGATGAAAAATTTGAGGAAAGCTCTTTCTTAGAGCTGAGTCCTATACTTAGTGCTAAAGATCATGTGACCTCAATCTGAACCAAGTATGTGGGGCAGCAAATCTTTCCTCCCCTGCTTCCCGTTATCTCCTCTCTGGTTGATTGTTACTAGCACCATGAAAATAATACTTTTACTGTCTGAATTCTTCCTTCTTCTTTCTGTTGAATTAATCCCAGACTCTTACCTATCATTTTTACAAAGTTGCTATTGAAAATGTTACCAACAATGTTTCCATTTTTTAGGCCAAAGGTTAATACTTAGTTTACATCTTACATGACCTAACAAAAGCATTTGGCATTGCTTGACAGTTCCATTTTGTGGCAATACTTCCAGTAGGCTTTGTGGGTTGATTTTTCTATCTTAGTCTCCTATGTTACTACTTGTACCTTCACAAATTGTTATCACTGGGAAGCTTTAAATCTAGCACAAAGAGGAAGACGCTGTTTTCTCTTTTATTTTTTTATTTTATTTTTTAATTTATTTTATTGAATCACCATGTGGAAAGTTACAAAGTTCTCAGGCTTATGTCTCAGTTATACAATGTTCAAACACCCGTCCTTTCACCAGTGCCCATATTCCACCACCAAAAAACCCCAGTGTACCTTCCACCCCCCACCTCCCCACCCCTGCTTGCATAACTGAAAAATTTCACTTCATTTTCTCTTTACCTTGATTACATTCCATATTTCAACACAAAACTCACTATTGTTGTTGGAGTTTCAACACATAAATCCCTATTGTTGTTGGAGTTTACCCCCCAAAAATATGGCCCTACTGACAAGGAAGCATTTGATAATTAGTTTTCCATTGATGAGAATGAAGAGATATGAAGTTGAGAGGCTGCATGGTTTAGGATTTCTGTATTTTAGTAATTAAGTCCAGGGAGATTAATGTTAGAAATTGCATCATTTCCCTTCCTGGGGCAGCATGGGACAATGACTTAGTTCACAGTCTAGAGACATGGCTGCAAGCACTTGCTGGGACCAGAAGTAGTGTAGCTGCCTCTGGATCTTGGTCGTTCAGCAGCAAAGTGGCCATGCAAAAGCATGGCCTCCTGGGTCAAA
Source organism: Sorex araneus (assembly GCF_027595985.1). Classification (NCBI taxonomy): domain Eukaryota; kingdom Metazoa; phylum Chordata; class Mammalia; order Eulipotyphla; family Soricidae; genus Sorex; species Sorex araneus. The sequence continues at coordinate 54,938,971 of NC_073308.1, read as the reverse complement.
TTTCTCTTTTAATTTAGACACAGTGATTTACCAAATTGTTAACCATACTGTTTCAGGCACACACTGTTCTAACTCCAGTCCCACCACAAGTGGCCACATCCCTCCACCAATGACCCCAGATTCCCTCCCTCTCCCCACTTGTCTTCCTTGTCAACACATTTTTAGCCTAATTGTGGTGTGGGTCCCATGCTTACAGTACTTCTCAGTCTAGTGGGTTAGCTTTAAGTAGATACCTTAACTCTACACCACACTTGAACCCAGGACCCCTGAACCTTGCCTCTCCTTACTTTCTCCACCCCCCACCCACCGTTTCTCTCCTTCCCTGGGATTATCTTTGTTAAATGTACAGCTAATGGTTTGTTCGCTTTAAATACCTTCCTTTCTCTCTACATGTTATTTTTTATACCACAGATTATTGAGAACATCCAGTGTTTGTTCTTGTCCGTCTGGCTTTCTTCACTAAACATAAGATCCTCCAGTTCCACCCAGGTTGCAGTGAATTGCATAATTTCATCTTTCTTTGTAGCTGCATAGCATTTTCTGAGCTCACTCTTTGGTAGGGCATGCAGTCTTATATATAAAATTCTCCAATATTGTATTTTCAGTATAACTCTAGACTGTGTTTCTCCCTTGGACTCTGGGTTCACACATCTGCTGGCCTATTGTATATTTCTCTTGGAAGCCAACTTACCATTTCAACATGTAAATAATAACCTGCTGATACAATAATTTGTATAAATTTGAAAATAGCTATTCATGAATTATAAAATAACTTGCTCATTATCTATTTGTGTTGTTGCAGGTACCTCCCGAAGACTAAAACACTTAATCAAAAAAGCTAAATGTGGTTATTTTAAGCATATTGTCAGGGAGACCATTTAAATTTGAGATGATTGAGTGAAGCTTCAACCCACTTTGGACTGTTGCCTCACAATAAAATTTATTAGTAAAGCAGGAAAGTGTCATATACATCTGAGGGAGAAAACTCATTTAAAGAAGCCACTCTATAGAATTTTATTTATTCATTCATTCATTCCAACTTATGCCTGTGGTTCTGTGGTTAAATGATATCAGTAATACAAATAATTGATGTAAATATTTTGTTTAATTTTCACAGCCATCTCATTTTAGAAACTGTTATGTTTAATCAAGTCAGTCAACTGATATGATAACAGTTTAAAGGAATTCATGTAAATCACACAATTAGTAGAATAAATCAAGACACAAACATTTTGATGCTAAAAGTATTGTTTTTCCTATTATTCCTTAGCTTGGCATTTCTAATATGCTGTATGTGTTACAGAATTAAAAATGGTATTCATTACCCCCGATCTCAACAAATTATAGATTGGTGGGGTTTCTTAATTCACAAGAGTATAAACTTATTTAATCAGAATCAATATTATATTAAATTGAATTAAAATCTAAAAGATTCATAGATAGAATAAATGAAACTAAGTTACTGTGACAATACATCTGAAAGAACTTTATTACCATCTACATTTGTTTTAAAAGCTAACAAATGACCTGGTGTTATCTTATGAGTGAAACATAAGGAGAATATAAAACTCTTCCTCAAGTGAAAAATCACTTCCTGAAGAAAATAAAATACTTCCTTTGAAGTTTAGAGATCTCCGGTCTTTAGTAGCTTCCGCATATTATTTACTGACTGTATGTCCCTTTGGCAAATTTTAGACCACTTGTCATGCAGTCTCCGAAATTCTTTACGTTTGATGATTAAATCCATTTGAGATAAAGAACAATTAAGACTCCACTAGGCAAGTCAAGATATTTCTGTATTAGTAGTTTTATGCTGACCTTTTTTTCCCTTCCAAACAAGGAAGCGGTGTCTTTATTCTTCATCCTTTTGTGGATAGAACTGGGTCCTTATCTTATTTCCATTGTCTTTAATGTTTAATAAGTACTGCTTTTACCCATTCTTTTGGAAACTGTCATCTGCTTTGAGAACTCTCAGCTGGCCACTGGGATGAGATTTGCAGCTCTCACTCTTTATGTAAATTCCTGTCTCTACAACTCTACACTTTCCTAAGGAAAGACCAAAGCAAAATACAGCAGGCCCTGGCCCACAGGTACTTCCTATTTATTGAAAGAAGGTAAGGCAACAATAAATAGATCAAGATTTTTACCTTCATTGCAACTTTCAGTCTAGTAGAAGATGATAATTTTTTAGAACATAAGGTGTTATTGGTTCTATAATGAAATGTTATAACTATTAAACTGAAATAGAGACATTTTTGTTCTGGAAGAAGCTAAGAAGACTCTTGAGGAAATATGAACACTGACTAAAATTAAATGAAAGGGAAGGATGGTTTCTATTCTAATAAAATTGTGTGAAATCAGATAAGCATTTTCTGAAGAAAATAAGCAAGTCATTTATATGAGCACAGTGTGTTACTGAAACACCATAGAAGATAAGCCTGAAATTTGGGTAGATTGTGTATAAATAGGAAGTTTACTTTTTTTAGATTTTTCAACCACACTTAATAGGCTTATTCCTCAGGACTTATAAAATCAGGGATCACTACTGGCAGTACTCAGGGGACCACATATGATGCTGGGAATCAAACCTGGTGCTTTACCCACTCTACTGTCTCCCTGACCAGTTCATTAAAAAAATATATATATATATATATATATATATATATATATATATATATATTTGAAATATCTGGAGTTTTTTGAGCAGTCTGGTGATATGATTAGAGTGGTCTTTTAAGACTATTAGTGGCACCTAATATGACATAATAGCTGAAGAAGAGAGCTAAGGTAAAGAAACTTGTCAGAAGACAATTTACCAGCATTAAATGATCAAGTCATGATCAAGGGCAGTCATAACAAAGGGATTTTTGTAGTGGAGAAAATGAGGACATGAGTTTGGTAGCACAAAATTTAAGGCATTTTCCTTGTATAAGCCCAATGCCTGCTCTATCCCCAGCACCACACAGGGTTCCCCAAGCACAACCAACAGTGACCTGTTGGCACAGAGCCAAGAGTGGGCCCCCAGCTCTGTCAGGTGTGACTCAAAAACAAAACAAAACAAAATAAAACAAAACAAAACAAAATAAAAAACTGTGAAAGATGCAAGCAATGACTTCACACTTGTATCCAAGCAAGGTCCTCAAGAGGTATCAGAATGCTCTATAGAATGAAGTGCAAGACTAGTTCTTATCTCCACAGAAGCCGTTAGACCTTTTGAGTTACCTCAAATTTTATACGAGATAGAGACAGGCCTAAAATAGCCCAAGTCAACAGACAACTGAGTTTTATCCCTTGGATAAAATTGGTACAGATAGCAGCCACTATCAGGAGTGAGGAGGTGGTACTCAATCAGGCTTCCATAAAGCTCTCTTCCCTGTACCAAAAATATCCATCTGATACTTTCCCACAGCTCTAGCTTCCGGGGCTCACTCAGAGGTGGAAGATCAGCAGGATCTTCTCTTGAGTGACTCATGGTTAAACCAGGGTGTTGGCGGATGGGGAGTGTACACAGTAAAAGCAACCGGGTCCCTGATCCTCCTCTAGGAATGCCCACTGGGCTGTGAGCGCTGAGGTTACGGGTTTCCGGACCCAGCAAAGTGAAGCTCTTGGGCTTAGGGTCTGGAGTGTAGGTAGTTCCCGGGATGGAAGCGGTGCCTGATACATACGACACATGTGCCCCCTTGTTTAGAGCTTTCTCAGAGGACCTAGTCCTCTATTTTAATGGCAACACAATGACATATGCTTTTATTATATGTACATATACATACACACAAGCAGATGCATCTATAATATGTCCATTCATATAGGCATATATTTAAAGATTTTTAAGCCATGTTAATTACTCTTAAAAAACATAATTTTGGGGCTATTTGATCAAGGTTGCTAACATCTTTGTAAAAATACTTGTGCTTAGAGGCTGGAGAGAAAGTCCAGCAGGTCAGAAGGTAGGGTGCTTGTCTCGCACGTGCCCGACCTGGGTTCAATCCCTGACACTCCATTTGTCACTCAGGAGTGATCCCTGATCACAGAACTGGGATTAAGCCCTGAAACCAATGGGGTGAGGCCTATAAAACGCAAGAAGAAACAAAAAAAATAGTTGCATTTATGTTAGCTTGTATTTTAATTTTATTTCAATTGAATAATTGTATGTGATGTGAAACAACTTGTCATGAAATATGAAAAATTTGTAGGACTGCATTATTAGTATATTGTTCCAATCCCCTGTAAGATATGAAGAATGTGACTTCAGTGCTATTTATAATTTTGACTGCTAGTCTTTCAAAAGTGTTTCAGTTATAAGGTACTAATCCAGAAAATGTGTTGCTTAAGATCAGTGGGATAAAGCTTACGGCAAGGTTAACACTTTACCTATGTTGAAATATTTAAACTTTGGCTAC